>NW_013652516.1:0-59873 GCF_000499385.1 Eimeria necatrix
CAAGGCACACAAAGCGCACCTTGTCTAGGAGGCCTTCGGAGGAGCGTTAACCAACCACAAATTAAACAACACCCACGGAGTCCTATGAAGGTCGGCGTGCATAGGAGCCATCCTGATGGTATTGTTGCTGTTGCTATAAACACCTGGATGATTACGGAACTCTACGCCTTTCAGTATTCCGAAAGGGTTAAAAGATATCACCCCTCTTATCGAGTCCCCCAAGGCCAACTTCGTGTAATGACGCCTGCCTTCCTGAGCTTGAGGTGCCTTTGAACTGCTGGCAGCAGTCTCACCCGCTGCTTCTTCTGATGCTGGGTTTGCTGCCACATCAGATTTTCCTGCGACGCTAGTTATTTTCTTGACGGCAGTTTCCAAGAGGCCAGCCACCGGCCCCATCCGTCTCGCACTCCCTTGCCTTTCCAGTTCATGTTTCTCAGCTGCTTCTCTAGCAGCTGCCTGAGCATCGTGCGGCTCGGCGCTTGTGGTCTCGGCACTGGCCACGGTACTCTCTTGATCACTGCGTACAACGTCATAAACAAGATGGCCGCAGTTGCTGTCGGAGTCGTCATCCTCGTCATCTGCTGCTACTTCTGGAGCTGCTGCCGCGGCATCGCCAGGTGCGTTGTCTTCACAGCCGTCGCTGACGCCTTCCTCTGCTGCTCCGGTTCCTGGAGCTTGAGTGCTTGCTCCGTCTGACTGTGGACGATAGCCACATCAGATGTTCCTGCGACGCTCGTTATTTTCTTGCCGGCAATTTCCAAGAGGCCAGCCACCGGCCCCATCCGTCTCGCACTCCCTTGCCTTTCCAGTTCATGTTTCTCAGCTGCTTCTCTAGCAGCTGCCTGAGCATCGTGCGGCTCGGCGCTTGTGGTCTCGGCACTGGCCGATTTCCTACACCTACTTGCGAGCGGGATGAGATATCACCACCCAAGCCTGAATCTCCAGTCCTGCAACCATGTTCCGACAAGTGCTGTAATTGACGTCGAGCCCAGAGAGCCACAAACAGCACGACGGCGGCGTAAACTAGCAGCACTAGTGCTGTGGAATATTGCCAGTACACCCCTACCACTGGCAAACGATACCCTGGAATCCGCTGAGTATCCTGAGGGAGTAAACCTGAGTCCCAACTATTTGTCGAGCTAGGGGGCCACTCATAATGCAATGCTTCCCCCATGAGTGCCAATTAAGGAGCTCAAAGGAGTCAGAACCCTGCAGTGCGTGGCCCCGTAACAAAGGGAGTGAATTGAGGAGTTGGAAAGGTGACGCACTTGCCCAGACGTTTCAAAGAGGATTTGATGCTATAGAGGTGGGCTATGTTTAAGGTTTCATACAGAGGAAACACATTGCGAGTCCTGACTCCCCAAGCGGCTCTAAACGAACATAAAATCGAAAAACATCTGGGGTAGGAGGGCCGTTCTTGTCTTACTCTAGCGATGCATTGTTGGCCAGATTACAGTGGCAGAAGAAATGTTTCACTGCGTTGCTGCCTAGTTACTTGCTGGGGACGGGAGTCGTGAACGGACAGGTGGTTTCTCCTTGGAGTACTCCCCAGTAGCGTATTATGCCGCTGCTTTTCTGGAAAACTGCGGGGCTAGTTGCACTACGTTACTCAACGAGCTTTCAAGATTGTTCTGTAGTAGTATAAAAGCTTTAATGTCCCATAGTAGCGCCCTGGAGTAACCTGGAACGACCCATCGCTGCAGAGGAGTAGTGGGCGCGCAAACTAGCGAGCGCCTTTGCACAATAGGACCTGTGCTGCGTAACTTGGGATTATGTGAGGTGCCACACCTATATCTCTACTGGAGCTGATTAGAAAAGAAAATGGCTGGAAACCGGCCGTTCTAACAGTTTTTGAGCGGTGGAGACTAGCCAGTGCGTGGCCAACGCTCGTGGTGGCAAACACCAACGCTTGCAGCGTGAAAATGCCTTACTAGAGGGCGCAAAATGGTTTCCCTGATTATCTTGTGTCGGAAACGAAATGTTGGTGAGGAATTGGTGCGTGGAACACTGGCATGACGTGAATCATCCGGTGTGCAGCGTCCCCTCGTGGCAGAAGGATCTCACTCAAGATCGTCGCATCTCTCATCGGGCAAATAGCCCAAAACCGGCTTTAAAGCCTTTCCATAGCGATTTTGCGTGTTTCATCTGTTGACACAGATGCTCAGGGTATCCCAGTAACCCCAAAAGCGTAGTTGTGCTGCCTCCCTGGAGTTGCGGAGCGTGACTCTAGTATTGACCAACATAGTAGAAGCTGAGCACCATAATAGGAGGGCAAGACCGGCTTTCAAAATTCACGCGCTCAAAAGAAGATAGTATTTGCTCCAAGCTCATATTCTGGGAGGACAAGGCTCCGGCAAAACTGAAGTCACAACCCACTTCGACAAAGCCCACATTTGCCGTTTGCAGCGACTCGGATTAGGGTGGGCATACTCAGCGCGGTCGAAACAACCAGTTCTACATATCTGAGCGATCCTAACTACCCAATTTGATATAATCAGTATTATCAAGCGTTTTGGTTGATGGTAAGTTGAGTGGGTGAGAATAGAAGGCAAAAGGAGCAGGTACGGAAGCAAGAACGTGTGCTGGACGTGATGACCAAGCACGAAGCCAGGTAGCCACTGTCCTTTCTCGGCAACGCGCCAGAGAACCAGCCGAGCCAAACTCTCCGCGAAATCGCTCCAACTATCCTTAAATTTGATTTTTGCAAGCTTTTGTCGACGTCTCGAGTCTCTTATGCTCCTTCAAACAGCGGCGTAGCAATGTCTTGCGAACGGTGCAATGCTAGGAGAGAGGCGTCCACAACCATCTCAGCTTGCCCTCCCGATAGCCAGCGAGGCAAGTAGGCCCAATATGCACCCGATCTGAAAGGGCACAGCTCTCCGTACCCGCCCAGGCCCTAACCTATAGTTTAGGATGCGGGGCGTAGACTGAGTATGTGTCGCCAGAAACCGAACCATCTTGGAAAGAGAACGCGCACGCTACGGGGAGCTCTGTAGCAGGTTGTAAGAGAGAAACAGATGCAGGAATGTAATATCCAGGAAAAAGCCCTGAGCGACTGCGTGAGGAGTGCTGACCTGGAGGGGCTTACACACGAGCAAATTGCAAGAATTGCTGGAGAGAAAGCAGCGCTTCAGAGTGTTGCTCTATGAGTGCATTGCAGAGGCAAAAGCTCCTTGAGTTGTATGCCTCCACAATAAGGACGTCTGCAATGCACAAGCAGTCCCGCACCCACAATGAAATTCGCTGCTGCGTAACTATTGCTGCACGGACAAGTACACACGAAGGGCCTGTGGCTCGTGCCATGCTTCAGTGATTTATGAGGCCTATCACTGAATTCAAATCCTCTAAAATGCACTGGCATAGTTCACGGTGTTCGAGGATCTTGAGCTCCGGAGATTCAGGCATCTCAGGAGAAGAGTTCGACAGACAGAAAGTAACAAAACTTCTCGAGCTTTCTGCACTTGTAAACGAAGGAACAAAATTTCTCGAGCTTCCTTTGCTCGTCAAATATAATTATTGACGCAGTGGTTCAGTAAACCTGAACCCCTACATGCGGTTCGCACATAGCAACTCCTGCGTGTCTAATATGGAGATCGCCACCTTCAGCGATGAGCTCTATTTTATATGCCACAAGCCGAGACCTCATTTCCCCGCTTTTTACAGTTGCAACGGAATTAAAGTAAAAGCCCGGCCCTGATGTTTGTGGAGGAGTTCAAATTTTATCGGACGCACTAGCCAAGCCTTCCTGCGTTCAGCCAAAATAACGCATGTGGTCAAGTTTTGGTTGCAGCCACCACATTTGGGGGTGGCCTTTCCCAGCACCATTACCAGTTCGGCACGTTCTGCATTAGGCAATGCTGATAAGTCCTAATGGCGCTGCTTCAGCGTGGTATACAAGTTTGTGCAGAATAATGGTGCACGTCATCACGCATGAAACAATAAAATTCACAGCCGAAAGCGAAATATCCATATAAGGTACCAATTTGCTTCAAACGCAGTGTCAAACTGCGGCACTCTACTTCTACGCATGCTGATTTTTCGTAAATGCTCAAGCTTCGTTTATACAGTCGCAGCATTTTTTATAGAGCATCTGAGAGTCTGGTGGCGGAGACACAGCAAAGTAAGTCAGCTACCCCGGTCTTGATACCTCGTTTGCGTTTCGCTTGTGTTACCCATTGCAAGAGTCACAGTTCTCCTTTCACTTCAGGTGTGTAGCAGTTGTCAGAGATGCATTGTTACGTGCAGCCGAAAAGGGTGGAAGCTGGTCATTAGGCAGCTGAGACACCTAATCCACAAACTACGAAGGCTGCACATGTATAGCTTCACAACTTACCCTAGGCCTGCAGTGCAGCTTCGCCCCCATATGATCGCCGCAATCGGCATCATTTGTCGACTGACTGTTTGAGCTGCTGATAGTTCGGGAAAGTCCGTTAAGCGTAGCTCTATGTCAAAATAATTCTGCTTCTTTGAGAGTGTTTGCATCCCACACCTTAAAATTCACGAAATTCTTGGCATTCACATCACCAAGCAGTGCCAAAAGCTCGCAAGAAAAACCTTGGTGAGCAGTGTGTGTTGCATTGCCTTGAGGCCAGGCGTGTGCCTGAAAATGGCCTTTGGACAGCTTGCTACCGCGGCGCTACTGCTGCGTATGAAGGCCTGGTCTTTTCCCTATAGTATCACAAGGCGACGAAGCTGAAATTATGATGGTCAAGCGTTCTCGATTTTTTCCTTCGCCGCTGCAGGAAGCTTCGCATACATGCCCGGTTTAGCTGGGTCTGCAACGGAGCACACAACTGATCACAATTGATCTCTTGATGCAGCATATTGCTTGAAATGTGGCTCTGTGTGGTGCCGCTCTACTGAGGCGTGTGATAGCCTGCTTATATGGCCACTTGCAGGCTACGTGAGTGTGAAAGCCAGAAGGTATTAAGGTATGCAACTGACAGAGCCGGTACTACGATTTCCTCTCTTCTGTTGTGTCCCTAATGTAGTTGCGGGTCCACGAAGCTGCCTCTGCGCTGCGATCTGGGTGCTTGCGTTTGCCGCTGTAGGCGAGAACTCGTGGCCGCAAGCCTCAACGGGCGGTTTTATCCTTGGATTAGCACTATTGCATATCCAAGAGCTACTCCTTGCATCAAAGAGCCTTAAAGCCAAGGGGGTTCCTGTCAGAGTCGCTGCCGCTAATAATATCTGCTCTGTATGCTGAAAATAATAAGCATATTGTTCAATCGTAACTTCATTGCCGAGTAGGTATTTTGTTGGAGCTACCACTGGAACACCACCTGCTTCATTGGCTGCTTCTGTTGCTAAAATTTTTGCCACACCATGACATAGCCATTAAGAGTATCCTTTTTGGTTGTTCCTGGCACTTGATCAAGTGAAACTGCTGCTGTGGGCGGTTCTCGTTTCAGGGTAATGGGCCTGGTCAAGTGGCCCACTCATGGAATCGAGTATGGCATTGCATAAGCTAGGGCTGCCAAATCTGTTAAACTCACCGGGCACGTAGCACCTACTTGCCAGGGGAGCGCAAGTACAGCTTTGACGCTAACACCATCATATAATGCAGATGTTGCTGCTGGAGCTGCTCTGCACTTCGCCGTGCACGGTGAAAATTTTCAATCTCAGGCTCGCTGCTATCACCGTCATCTTCAGCTTGTGCTGCCTAGTTAATTGCGCAGTATTACAGTCGCTCCTAGCGCTCTCATCAGCTGCGTACGTTGCAGAGCCGAGAGTGTTAACAGTGGACTCGTTGCTGGCACCTTCAGCTACTCCGCCTGGCGCTGCTGGACCAGGTGCTTGGGAAGCGTGTAAGTGGTCGCTTAACAGCTTCGTCCTCCCCACCAATCGAACAAATCATCGCCACCACAATTCCATAATGGGGAGACAAAGTGTGAAACGCGTGGAACACAGGAATAAGACGCCGCAGACAAATAACGGATACGGTGGTGCATAAGCTGCTTGCATCCAGATGCAGGAAGCAGCCACAGCCACACTCCCCATTATTCCCTAATTTTTATAGCCTTTGGTCAGGTGGAGGTGAAAGCTAAGGCAGACAGCAGGTAAACCACTCCAGGAATATAGGAGGGATGGGCATCATCGATGCTATTGCTGTGCTAATGAGTCTCTAGACCGCTTCCAGCGACACCCTCGGTGAAGAATCTAGTTATGTTTCAACATGGTATGAGTGATCCTACTTCATATTACTAGTTGCGCAGGCAAGCCAATAATACCCCAGTACCATTACAATGAGAGTCGCCTGTCTATACACGGCACAAAAATGCTGCACGGATTGGCCGGATATCATTTGCATTGAAGCTGAGGCATGACAAACTTATTAGAACATTTAGAGTCTTCTTAAAGGGGGACAAATCTAAGGAGAAGACATATCTTCAATCTGCCTCGTTGTACAGCTGAGCTCCCTTGCCTGTGCTCTGCCATTCGTGACGCAGAATCGACAGTCAGCAAAGGAAAGCCGGCTGTTCTTGCGTCCCTGCAGCGTTGACTAGTTGCCTTTATAACAAAATTCGGACTCTCTTCCATATATTCGCCAAACGGCGTTTTCACTGTCCGCTCTCTCTATTGGATTTGAAGGCCCCCTCCGCTTGGGCGTCGCCGCACACAGCATTGTCCCGATCAGCTTTTCTCAAGGGCGAGTCTGGAACATTTCATTTAAATTGGGTACCAAATGGACGAGCAAATCAATATGAGGAAGCTTGAGGGGAAACAACAACAAAGGGACATTTACGAAACCCTTAGGCAAACGAGGGTCCTCCATGAAGACTTCACGGGCCGCCTCCCATCTCCGAAAAACCCAAAGTAACATTTGCAAAACAAAATTTTAAAATCGAGTACAAGCATATTTCTATGTAAACGTGCCCTTATGCAGTAATAAAGCCGCAGCCGATCCCCAGCGTTCCTGAGATTGGAGCAGGGACTCACCCGCCACGCCTCCGTTGCAGTCCCGGTAAGCATTTTTGTTTCCTCGCCAAAAATTATTTGATTTCCGGAGCTTTTTCCAGATTCAAGTAGTCTTTACTTTATTGAACATCTGTAATTCAATCTGGATGCTTCGTCGCGTTTGCGATTTGTGGCCTCTAGTGTTACGCTCTGGCAAGAAACATTCTCCTATCTGAATTTAGTGACACTATCAACTACAAGTGCGTTCTTCCCGAAAGAAATATATGTGCGTGGGAGGACAAAACGGAAGAAGAAACGAGGCTTCAGCTCGACTCCTGCAGTGTGGAAAAACCTCCTGTCGTTCTTGACTAATGAAAACATCGTTGGCAAATGCTTTCGCTGTAGTTCGTCTTTAACAAATCTAAGAAATTCACCTCTGAGGGCTAAATACGAAACTCCAATTGAAGCGATCCACCAATAATTATCAATGTGAGAGATCAATAATCTTTAGTTACAAGGTTGACTATTACGTGCATGTGTTTTTGTCGCGCTGGGCATTTTGTTCGTGGTTGTTGCCGTTGGATTGCAGTCGCGTTGACACGCGTCGTACACTAAAGCTAACTTAGGGAAATTTCTTCATTGCCCCAGAAAAACAATCCTGGAAGTAAATCGGCTTCCAGCTCGCTGCCTATCTAGTGGCGGTCCCGCATACGGCAGGCAGCAGGAGTGAATTGAATGTTCCTCCGATGCGACCCTGAACAGTTCCATCGCTTGGCACCTCACAATACCCTTGCAAGAGAAACCACCCCTTCAACAGATGCTACAGCTGCGACAGCAGTAGTGCGGGCGCGCAGCACAGGTTAAAATCGACGGTGGTGGCCCGCTTCCACCAAATACTTTGAAGCCAGATTCTGTTCAGCTTTAAGCCCTTCCGAGTCATCATTCTCCGGATTTCCCGGGAATCCTTTGCGCCAAGAACGTCCCTATCGACCACGAAAATTCGGCCTGCAAGTGTTTCCCACTGTTCCTGGTTCTAACCACGTTCCTTGGCCTTCGCCGTAGCTCACAAATCTCAACCATTCTGCAAAAAGTCTGACCAGGGCAAACCCGGATCTTAGCAGGCAGGTTGTTGTTGTTGTGTTTCTTTGGAACAATATTGCTGCTTTGTGCTCCGCTCTTCGGCCAACTTAACACTGTCTGGCGCGCTTTTAGGGCAATGCTTTTGCCTTATGCCAACGCTTCTGTCAGTCAGAGACACAGCAACGGCGTCAAACCAAAGTTAAGACTTCACCGAATCTGCTCCACAAGTCTTTGCACCTATTGCGAAGCGCTGGAAGGGCTCCACGAGGTCCAGCCACAAGGGCAACGCCGTTTTAGGCGATCGTTTGTTACTGCAGATATATACATTAACATCAATAAGCTCGCAAGGGCGCATGCCAATGAATACGGAAATATCTCGGTGCATGAAGGAATGTAGAGTGCTCTAGACTTGCAGCACCTGTATGCAGCTGGGAGAAATCCATCTCAACATGCAACAAACGTTGATGCAGCCGCTGCTCAGATGCTGCTACTGCTGATCTTTTGGGGTTGTTCGTTTGGGCTAATAACTTCTTGCACTACTATGGCTTCAACTCGTTATACCTCTGTCTCGCCTGAGCAAAAGCCAAAATCAACGGAGGCCTGTAATGGTAAAACTAACCTCTGGAAGTCTGAGCGATGAAAAATCAAGTGCCTTTGTTGGGACATGAAAAGGTAGCGGCGCTTGTTTGGTACAAAAAACAACCATGCGCACACGACGACACTGACCCACGAAGTGAAGTTAAAAAAGCAGCCAAAAGAGGATCTGCAGCTGCAGTTTGGTCCATACACGACTGGGTCGGCGTGGCTCAGGGAATCAAGATATCTCGGATCATTTGAGACCAATGATGAATACAAGAAGCCGCAAATTTCGTACAGCCTTCGCATCGTTGAAAGTAAAAATTCGGCTTGTTGCACTTGCAAGGAAAAAGAAAGTCGCAAGTCAGCTTGACGGTGGCGATGCATCAATATAGATGCTTCATTCCGAGGCCACACCCTCTGGAGTCCCCAAATTGACATGCAAGCTACGTGTGAGTAACGTGTTTTTTCACGCCGGATAGAAGAGAGCACATCTTGCATGTGGTCCTCGTATTCGTTCATTCGTCTTCGCGCTTGCAAAAAGTGATAAATAAAACACTAGCAAGGCATAAATATGAATTCACCGGACGAATGACTTTAGCCATCTGAAATGTCTGTGGCTGAAATGCAACAAACGCAGGCAGAAACCTTTGCAATTGCATGTGCTGCGAATCACGCCATTAGGAAGATGTGTCTCTGGTCTACACCCAACTTTGGAAGATATCAGTAGCCCTTTACACAAGCAACCGCAAGTAAGTAGTGCTTTCCTAAGGGCTCACCGTAAACTGTCACAGAAACTTTGCCTTTGCAACGGGAAGCCGTTGGCCTTTTCAGCTCGAAACAGAAACGGGATTCGCTTTTCCGAGCTGCAGCACGCATCAAATGCTGCTTTAGTCATACACACTGAACAACAGACTCATAACTTTAAAAACCAGTACAAGGCATTGAAACATCCGCCGAATGCTGGAGCAGTGGGCAGTCCACGGAGGCTACCCGTGAAGCCTTTGAAAAAGCTTTGCTTGTGGTTACGCCTACCTCCAGAGTCTTGAAGTTGGGCGAAAAGCGCCGTTATTAAATCCTCAGTAAGCATTTGGACATCTCGTCTGAACTGCACCCAAGCAAAGAGCAAACTCCACACGAGCTTGCAACGGTTTTGCGAGGCCAGTTGGTGTCTGGACAAATCGTGACCGTAGAGGAACTTTAAAAAAAAGCTAACCCGTTTGCTGTGATTTCCGTCAAACCCTTTTTTAAGCGCTAATGCCTTCTTAAGACGGGTCCACATGCTCGAAGTTTTCATTTCCTACACATAGGCACACAATATGCTAGCAGCATCACCAAGCTCTACCAAGCAGAGTCTTTGAGATGCGCATGTTGACACGTGTCAGCATGCATATGCAAGAAGATGCAGTTCAAGAAGTCGGGGAAACCGACTAACTTACAAGCTCCTCCACTACAATGTTGAGCGTAACCCGTGTGGTGCCGTTTGGGAGAAGACATGGAGCGTGGAGACGGTCTGCAGGGAATTCACATCGATTCGCAGAGATTGCAGCTTTGCTGTAGAGCAAACTATCGTAAATTGTCTGTGGGAGGGAGGCCCCGTATTGTGTAGAGCGGCAAACAGAGCTTGTTGCATCCTTTTAGAATGTTCGCCCCTTCCAGGTCTGGTGCTGATTCTGCTAGTGCTGCTGCCAGTGATTTAATCAATTGCCATGGGCGGAGCAGGTTGCTGAATCACAGGCCTTACTGCAGACTCGATCCGGATGGGGCGAACAAAGACTACTCGCAAGCCGTCCAAGGTCCTTAAGCACATCCCGCAAGGCTTGGTTCTCCTGGAACAAGCAGAACACAACAGCAAATGGCAAATAGACAGGTGCCGGCTGCTGAGTTGGGAGGCCTGCTGCAACCAAATAAGTCAAACCGACTGCGAGCTGAAATCATCTTCGTCACACGTGTTTCTAGCTGCAACAAACGCGGAAAGCCTGCTTGCAGCTAGTAGCCGTGCTCATCCTATCGCTTAGATATGCCTCGTTCCCGCTGCTGCACTGTAGGCTTACTTCTCTATTCCCGATACGTGGAAAAGGGTAATGGTCGTCCAGATCTTTGTAGTGAGGCGATTCCGGAACCCCAATCATCATAAGCGCGATGTTATCAAAGGTAGCCTGTACTGATTGACCGCCACCCACGTCGGCAGAGAATGCACCGCGATCTGAAGCCCTAACTAATTGAGTTAGCTCCTGGGCAGATCTGAAACTTGCCAGAAAAGCCACGTCTTGGGTTCCATAATCGTCTTCCTCGTAATAGCGAGGTTCTGGTTCTGGTTCCGTTTCCACTTGGTCTTCTGAATGGACACTTGCCCGGAAAAGTCTATCATTGTTGTAAATGCCGCTGATATTGTCAAAATCATCCGGGGTGTAGATATCAGAAGCCAAGTACATATCACGCCAATCACCGCCGTATTCGTATCCGGGTGTAACTCCTTGTGCTGCTGCTCCTTGGCTGAAAGAAAATCCGTCATCAGTCAGTGGGAGAGCACCAAACAGGTTGGGGTAGCTGTCACCCGCATCATCTCTTCCTGTCTCTACGGAATCAGTTCCTTCTGATGTACCTTCTCGAGCAGAACTTGAAGCGGGCGGCAACGAATCATATCCCTCAATGTTGGGGGCATTTCTGGGAGCGGCACGTGGTCTTGTTGGTTCCTCTTCCGCAGCTGCCCCCAAAAGAGCTGCGGCAGAAGTTGTCCGGGCTTGCTGCGGGCTCTGCTTTTTCCCTGTGGCATTCGTAGCACCTGGAGTCCACGCTCCTTCTGATAAAACATCTGATCCAGGAGTTTCAGGGCGTCGTGAGCTGCTGGGGAAGCCGCTGGAGGTACTGGCGGCAGCAGCTGCTGCTTCTCCTGCTTCCGAAGAAGTTGCGGGTGCAGGCCCTTCGAGATACTGCGTTCCGCTGGTGCTGCCAAAGCTCCTTCGCAAGAAATATCTGGACAGTGAACCTAAGTCTTGAAGCCAAGATGCTGGTTCTGTACCTATCCAAAGGGTCCACTCCCTGGAAGAGCGATCAGGATCCGCGTCTGTTGCGCGATTGCAGTATTCTTCATCGCTGGGGGTCTGAGCCATTCACAGGCAAGATATGTAAGAGGCTACGTACACAAATCCGACAGAACGAACGAGTCAAGTATAACTGCTAGTTTTATAGAGGACATATACTAAATGGGCCCATACCCACCTGCGGGGCCCTTTCTCTGCGCTCACCGTCCCGCGGGCGCTCCGCGAGGCGACGACGCGACCTGGAGGAAAATTCGGAGAGACGGAAGGAGCATTTCAGCACGAGATATATGAGGGCACTCGAGGCAAGCAGTGCTAGAACAACAACAGTTCGCCAATATGCCGCAACTCGGGGCCGTTGCGACGGGGGATCCTTTGGTTTGAGGTAAGGAGCCCGGGGGAGTCCCTCCAACCCAAGAGCTTCTGTAGCGCTAGTTAGCCAAGAATAAGCTTCTGTTTCCATGGATGATGCCTGAAGAAATGCAGAGCTGGCGGCCACGCAGAGCCGCAATAGCGCACTGTCTTGTCCGGCCGTGACTCTCCAGAATTGGGGCTACCAGGCTACTAGATCTGCTACACCAGTTTCTTTTTCATCGCAAGGTACGCAAGACCAAAGGGGACTCCCTCTGTGAAGATCCTTTTCCGTTAGCCGTGAGTCACAACCACCTGCCGCCGAATGGATGTAAGCAGCTTGATTTTGATGCGGGCCCGAAGACACGAAAGGGACAACTACTGCAGTGCAATGCGCCTCAAGACTTGCCTGGGTTCCGAAGCCACGAGTTCAATGCTTGATTTCGTGAAGACACTTGTGGGGAACGCAAGGCTTGGTGGAGGACCGCGAGCGCTCGTTGTTATATATTCCGCAGTAGACTATCGCTATTGGTGGCACCTACAAATGTTGTATAAAAGCTGCCCTCTATCATTCGGGCGTGTCGTGCCAACAGCGGAGCTGCTGCTGAATCCGCAAGTGAGAAGCAGTGTTACTCTATGCTTTGCAGTGCGCTCGCGGTGACTGCTCTCACACCATTATTCGAGTACCCACAACACGTATACTTAGCTCTCAGACAAAAGGTCAATCCACTTGGCAGTATCTTTTGTCTCGATGTGTGCTGTTTCTACGTTTGTTTCGCGTGCGTGGAGACAAGGTGCGCGGAGCGGGGCCCTGAGACAATGGATCTGGTGCTGAAGAGACCAACACGAGTTGAAACCAACCAAGAAAGCCCTTTTCGTTTCAGTGATATTGATCTTATTATTTGGAGATTGCTCCTAATGCTCAAAACAGCAATGGAGTTTCGTAGCTCTACTCAACGCCGATTTCTGCTGTTCAGACTTCAACTTCGCGCACTCTGTTACCTCAGGTGAGTCCAAGGGCATCGCGAAACAGTTCTCAACTGACATTCTACCATTAAGTCCTCTTTAATTTTTTGTCAGCTTTATGCGGTTATCTGAGCATTAAACACACTGATTTCAGGTCTAAATCTTTAGGTACGATTGCGAGGGGAAGTTCGAGCACACACGAGGCGCGGAAAGTGGCTCGCGCATCGTGGTGTTGCTCTTTCTTCCAGTTTCTGTCACTCTAAGACGTGAAATAAGATGAAGGTAAATGTCATTTGAGAGGAAAACGGTAAGCAGTGGGTCAAGCTGCCATATAAGCGGGGTGGTCCCGAATGACTGGACTGCACCATCCTGTGATTCACGCAACCCGAAATTCCTTTTTGAAAGGAACAATAATTTGATTCTTAAACATCATCAATGTTCTGTCTGATCTGCCCGGATAAAAATAATGCCAGGGCCACCACTGCAACAGTTGCTGTCACCGCCGATCGCTGGTGCGCACCAGCATGGCAGACAGCATGAGGCTCTTAAGGCTCCCCATAAAGGAAGTGACGAACAACCAGCACGAAGCATAAGATACATCTACTGAACAACAATATGAAGAACACATCTCAGCCACGGTCCGACATATTTCTTGTCACGCTGCACACTAACGTGGACACATGACAAAAAAAGCCAAAAGCCACCCCCTTCCGTCGGCCGATTTAGGTTTTTTGCTGAATGATGCAGATTAATGCTTATCCGGGATATACAGTTTAGTGAAATCTGGAGCTAGCAGCCACCTGCTATGCCCATCAAGCGAAGCGAAAGTTGTGGTTGCTGCACGAGGATGCAGGTGTGGAGGCATATATGTGTCGCTGCTGGGTGCTCAACCACTAAGAACATTGGCAACTTCCCAGTATGGCTGCATCAATAGAGGACTCAAGGGCCCCACCGTGCCCCAGAGTGGTAATATCAGCCGACAGTGCCTGAGCATGGATGGCACAGCGAAATATCTCTGCACAAACGGAAGGGAGGCCCGGACCTTGGTCTTGACCCCTTTAACGGGAAAGCAGCATGCACATGTGGTGCTGTCTACCATGGGGTAGTAAATCGTGCCATTTGTTTTGGGCAGGGCCTTTCTCGCTAAACAGGCAATACCAAAACACGTAGAGCTTTTGTCTAGACACCACTTTCCGCACTGAGCTTCTCCTCCTAGCCTCAGATACGCTGCTCTCCTTATCTTACAACGTGTCTTCCCTGAATATATTGGTGTCTACTGACTCTAATCTTGCAAGACAATTGACTAATCGTACACTTTTCTGATTCATTTCATATTGATTAATATCTACGTTACTAATTCACCATCGTTTGTTGTAATAAAATTGCTACTGTTTCAATACTTAAAAGCGCTTTTAAACGCATTTATTGTACTAAACGAGTTTGATAATGGCTCAGGAATAGCGCGGAAGCCACTAGCTGTGCAGCGCAAAGTTTCACTCGAAAGTGAACGAATCTGTTCCAAGCCTTGCAGCGCCTGAGGGTCCAGTTTCAGTGCTCGTGGACCCTTTTCCTGGGAGGGTTTCCAGCTTTAGTTAGCGGTCACCTATCGTTTAGCATTTGCTGGGCCCATATATTACCCTGGCATACAGGCTGATTAGTGCAACTCCACAAAACCTTGTGCTCCTCCGCGCCAGAAACAAATTGAAAAAATTTTACCTAACTAGTTAGCTCAACCCTTTTAATCAAGAGGAAAGGCACCTGGCTTTCTTCACGAGCGCCTCATAATCCATGCATAATCCATGGCAGAAAAGCTCAATAAGCACTTGAAAATGTTTACCTGCAAGTTTACCTGCAAGAAAGCTCATGAGCTAGTGCGCTGCCAGGCCTGTACGTATTACCAGTATGCAGCCAGCTGAAAATAGCTATGCAAGCCACACGAAGTATCATACGATGCCAGCGCAGCAGAGGAATGCTAGACCACAACAGAAAGCCTTGCACAACGCAATGACTAACTGAAACCCCTTGTATGTACTGCACCCCGCATAGCAAAATTAATGGCTTTGTGCAAGCAAATTTCTACTCTCCCTTGCGATGAAATGCAAAGCCACTCAAGAGACACTCTTGACGGGCTGGCTCGTACCGCAGGTCGGCATTCTGCAATACGGTAACTACCGTCCCCCGTATTGTGATCTGTTTGTTTTTCACACGGATGCCGGTTACATAAGAGCACATTTGCAGAAAAAAAGACCTCAATTCGTCGATAAAACAAGGTAACGGAATAGTCTGCACACCCCAGTGCTCGAGCTCTAGAAATTGCTGTCATTTCGTGCTGAATTCAAGCATTGCAAACCAAAGGGAGCAAATAAGCTAACAGTTTTAAGAGCGCTAAGGCACTGACTAGCTCACTTATTACATTGTTTTGTCACACTAAGCAACCACTTTATGCTTGGCGCATCGTTCAAATAAGAAGGAGCCAAAGATCAAACTTTCGATCACTGTGCTCGGCGCTGGCAAACGCGTAAGAGGCCTGATTGTGTAATTGTTTTCGACGAAGTACATACTTGGCTGTACATCCCGTGTGCTAGAACATTTCTTGATATGCTCATGCCCGTGCGTGTGTATTTATGGGCACGAGGATCAAAGCATGCAAGCAAGTTCTCCATAGTACTCTTGCTTCAGAAATGGACCCAGATCCCGAATTTCTATGCATGGACACTGAGTCAGTTGCCTGTGAGGACAATGAGTCGGAAATTACTGGCGGCACTATAGGGAACAAGCCGAGACAACAAAAGTAGAGAACATGGCCTCCCCGAAGCTGTACGCATTATTCAGCACGTTGGTTTCTGAGTTGCTGACTGATGGGAGCACCAACGTGCCCAAAAAAAGGAGAGTGGCAAGATAACGGGTCCAGAATGCTTGCAGTGTACGACGCATGTATGCAAACTTACATGCAACGATGTATAAACTCTGTAAGTAAGTGCTCTACTTAGTCATAGCTGGTGGGCTAGAATGCCGTTTGCCTGCCAAGAAGAGCTTCTTCGACATAGCCATGAAGGCAGCAGAAGTCCAGCAACGATAAACATATTTAGGTCAGTGGAATAAGTTGAGGACCTGAAGAATGGTTTTTAGTAAGGTTGGGTTGCTGCTATCTCAGCTGAGCAAAGGGCGTTTGCATCGATAGTGGCATCCACTATGCTGCTTGATGACAAAGAGTTTGGAACCACCCCGCGAGCCAGGCTCCGCTCGCATTTGTAGGTGATCAGGGTATATCTAGTGCAGAGGGTATGGCGTGACGCTGAGACACTACTATGCGAAGTGTAGCCATTCGGTGCTATAAAGTGTTGTGACTTACGTTTAGTTAGATTCCCCCGTTCCTCCATCTTGCTAGGGTCCAGCTTCGCTTTTGGTGTCCTCCTCTCCCTTCAGAACGACTTTTCTACAAATTTTGCAACTTTCCTGGAGTCCATTTCCAGGGTGTCTACAAGATTCCTGCAACGCCACCATTGAATCAGACTAACGTTTTGACAAATTCTTCACACGCGACTCTCGGCAAGAGAATATTCAGAGGATCAGCAGCAAGAACGGCCCAATTATCTCACTGCATGCAATTAGGAACAGCCATTGTTGTGGGGCCTCCAAAATTCGGGAGGCCCTCGGGGGCCCCCACGGCCTTCGTACCCCTCCGAAACTGCAGCAAAAGGAGAAATGCGAGGCTGTTGCTTAGTTCGGAAGCAACTTTTCAAGTATGTTTTTAGCCCTTTAAATAATTTTCCACACCTCTTGGCAGCTGGCAAACGTAGCACCAGCGGGCGAAGGAGCATCGAGACCAGCGGCTATGTTGCTCGGTTCCTGTTGCTCGTGTTAGAGCAGCAGTTTAAACAGCCAAACAAGGGAGGTTAACAGTTGTTGTTGTTACTGCTACAGCTGTAATCTAGCGGCTGAAGCAGAACCAGTAACAGCGACCCAGGCAAGCTATGCACCAGCAGGGAAAGTTGCAGCAGCGACAACAAGTCCCGCAGCAGATGTTAAATTGAAACATCAGGAGCTCCTGATATACAGAACGTAACACTGAAGACCCGCAGTCAAAAGCACTGAATCATTGGGGCTCCCATGGGGGGCCCCTCAAGTGGCAGGGCTGCCCGCCAGCGGGGCCAAGCTTTGCGCGTTTCGTACGGGGATCTTGCTGCAGGGCCCCCTGCAGCAGCAGCAGCGTCCGCTACTCCTGCAGGAGCGTCTGCTGACGCACCGGACTCCAGGCCTTGGGAGACGCAGAAACAGCTAACGCAGCGGCAGCAACTGCAGCAGCGGCGGCAACACCATGAACTTCAAAGCAAGCGCAGAAAGCAAATGCATATTCAGCAGCAGCAACTACATCAAAGCTCCAGGTCCCAAGAGCTGCGCCAGCAGCAGCAGCCCATGCAGCACCAGCACAATCAGGGTTCTAGCATTTCACTACTCCTAAACAACGGCAGCAGCGGCAAAAGCAGCAGCTGCAGCAGTTTCTGTTACTCCCCTTCTACACAAGTAGGATTGGGCCCAGACACAACTTACGGGTACTCTAGTCAGCAGCAGCAGCAGCATCAGCAGCAGCATTTGCAACAGGTGCAGCACCAGCAATTACACCAGCAAATTGCTCCTCCACCGCCGCCGCCGCCTCCTGAAAGTCCTCTACTGCAGCAGCAGCCTCTAGTGCAGCAGCAGGCTCTAGTGCAGCAGCACTCGACCCTGCTGCTGCAGCAGCGCCACCCACAAATGCAGCAAGCACCAGCGCAGCAACAATCGCTGCAGCAGCTGACACCGGAAGGGCACGCAGTGCAGCACCCACTGCAGAGGCAGGCGCACCAGCAGCAGCAACAGCAAAAGATGCAGGTGATGTTCCAGCAGCAGCCACTACAGCAGCAGCCGCCACAGAAGAAGCAAGAGCAGCAGCAGCCACTACACCCAATGTGCCAAGAGCCTTTGCAACAGTTACACAAGCAGCAGCAGCCGTATATGCAGCAGGTGTACACGGAGCACACGAAAACGCAGCAGCCGCTCCAAAAGCCAATGCAACAGCTGCAGCCACAACAGCAGCAGCCAGCGCCCCAGCAGCAACAGCAGCAGCAGCAGCAGACAATGCAGCAGCAGCAACCGCAGCAACAGCAGCAGCAGCAACCGCAGCAACAATCATTTCAGGAAAACTCACAGCAACGAAAGGTACCGCAGCAGCAGCTCCTGCAGCAGCAGCCAATGCCGCAGTCTCCACAAGCGCAGCAACAGACAGTACAGCAACAGGCACTACATCAACTACCGCAAGCTCAACAGCAGCTGCAGCAACCACAAGAGCCACTGCAGCAGCAGCAACTGCAGCGGCAGGCTTCAGCTCAGCAGCAGCCACAGTTGCAGCAGCAGTGCTTTTGGCCGGACGCAGTGGCTGCAACAGCCCCTTCACAGCAGTGGCAGACGCAACACCAGGAGCAGCCTCAGCAACAGCAAAACCAACAGCAACATTGCAGAGGGCACCTGCTGCATCATAACCGGCAGCAACGGCAGCACAGGGAGCAGCACCAAGGGCAGCCGCAGCAACAGATGCAGCCCCCAGTGCAGCAGCAGATGCAGCTGCTGCAACAGGACATGCAGCACCACCTTCAGCCTCTTCACAAGCAAGTGCAGCCCCAGCCCGTGCAGCACTGGCCTCAACAGGCACAGCAGCAGCAGCAGCCTCAGGTGCACCAGCAGCAGCTGCAGCAGCAAATGGTCGTAGCACCTCCTCCGCCGCCTCCCCCGCCTGCTGCGACTTACAGCATGAGCAGCAGCGCCAGCTGCAGCAGCTTATGCAGCAGCATGCACATCCTGAATTGCGGCCCGAAGCAGCAGCAGCCGCAATACCAAGCACAGCAGCACTCGGAGCAGCTCCATCAGCAGCAGCACATGGGGCCACCGGCTCTCCCCCTGTGCAGCACGAGAGGCCCTTCTAGCTGGTCTTCTTGCCAGCCGCCGCCGCCGCCGCCTTTGGCGCCGCCGCCGCCGCATAATCGTGTGAAGGCTGAGGGGGGTGTCTTAGCGCCTTCTTTGCGGGAGCGGAGAAGCAAGAAGGGCTTGTAAGCGCAGGCCGCGAGCTTTGAACTTTGCATGCTGCACTAAGCTGTGTACACCAGGGTTAGTAAAAGATGAGCGCAAGGGAGGACGGCGTTGTGTGTGCAGCGAGGGCTTCGTCTGCGGCCCTTGTGAGAAAAGCTTCTCTTCATTAGCTCGTCTGCAAAGGCACGAAAAAGAGGAGCATATCTGCTGTCCACACTTGGGGTGTACGTACGCCGGGCCGCCACACGCAGTTTGTATGCACAAACTTCGCCACATGAAAAACCACGAAGGGTGAGCAGGCTGCGTGGGCTGCGGCTGCAGCTGATGCTGCATGGCTAATGCCTATTGTCGTTGTGGGGCCTGCTCCATGCTTCTGCATGCTGTGAATAGTATATGGTGCTATTCGTTGTTGCTCGTGTGCGCGCCACGTCTGTTCGTTGCTGCTGTTACTCTTGCACCTTGTACAGGGAGAGTATTGTTGATAGCCCATCGGAAGTGGCGCTATGGCTGTCTGCGAGAAAGGCCTCATATCCCAAAAAGCACAAAACTGAAGTACGTCTTATTATCAATTAATGGCGCACGGCGTAGAACTGAGCACAATACTGTGTTTCAGCAATTAGGGCCTACGCTTCGGGACGTGGCTTGTGCTTGTGCTGACCGGTGCAGGAAACGGACATGAAGGTTACGGAACAACGAAAGAGTGTCCTAGAGAGTCCGCAAACGCCGTGTTATTAATCTTAATCCCTGGTGCTTCACTGTTGTTCTGTATTCTTCATGTTCATATGGGGCACCGATCAGAACAGGCAGAAGCTATACATTAACTGATTTGAAGTGTAGATGCCCGGAGGCTTTGAATTGCGCCAGCTTTTGTAGGGGCTTCGATACACCCGTTTGAGGCGGTAGGATTTAACGTCTTTTGCTTGCGGTTAAGGGTTTGAGGGGAGATGGATTTAGGTCTGGTGTTATGTTTTCAGCAATTCTACGAAACTCGCTCGCCAGCAACTCAAATGACTACGCAGGACGCCTTCCTGACTCATGGTTTTCCCCGTATGGTGGGCATTAGAGCGTGCAGGCTGCTGCCTCAGCTGTACACTCAAAGCCGTAGATACTGAACTGCAGCTCTGATAACATAGGTTACTGCTTTGAGGCTTTGCTTGGCCTATTCGGTCGTCTTGTTTGTTGCAAAAGGACAGGCCTAACATAGTTGTTTCTGCTGCTGCTGTCTGCTGTATGGATTGCTTCAGATAGCGGCAATCTTTGGGGTGTACACACATCCCAGCTTCGACCGCCGCAACAGTTAATGTTCCGTCCTCCCCTGCGGCTGCTACTACAAGCAGCAGACCGCCGGAAGTGGGAAAGGAAGCTCCTGGCCGCCCTGCACTATTTGGTACAGAATGACTTTTTTTCGGAGCAGCAGGATACACGTCAGCGGGAGCAAGAGGAACAGCAAAGGATGGAACACCTACAGCCGCAACAGGGCCCGCTGAA
This sequence comes from Eimeria necatrix, assembly GCF_000499385.1. Lineage (NCBI taxonomy): Eukaryota > Apicomplexa > Conoidasida > Eucoccidiorida > Eimeriidae > Eimeria > Eimeria necatrix. Next base: position 20,460 of record NW_013652516.1, read on the forward strand.
GGGGCAACAGAGCCCGCTGCTTTCAGACCAAGGCAAGGACCAGGAAGACGATGCGGACCAGCAACATGAAGAGGGAGAGCTTCGACTTGAAGAGGAGTAGCAGGAGGATATTGGATAAGCAGCAACGGCAAGAGAGAACGTCTGTTTACCAGTATGCGGAAGTATAGATGCAGCATCAGGAGCTGAAACGGCAGCATGAATTGCACAACGCCGTGCAGGTGCAGGTGTGTCACGTTCTGCTCCTGCAGCTGCAGAAGCGCAGTGCTATGTAGTAACGCCAGTAACAGCACAGCGCAGTGCAGCGGCAACAGCGATGGGGCAACGCATTATAGCTTGCAGCAGTCGAAGAGCCACTTCAGCCGAGCATCAAGAGGAACAGGCCTTGCTCGGAAAGCCCCAGATGCGCTTTTTTTAATCTTCGTAGCGGTTGCCGCAGCAGCTTTTTTTATTGCTGCTGCATGTTGCGGCCTAGTTGCTCTATGTATACTATGTGGGGTGGCAGCCACTCATGGCATAAATACCAGCAAAAGAAAAAGAACACCAGCAGCAGCACCCACATTTGCTGCGGGTGAGGGTGAAAACAGTCCTTTCGTTTTATCGTCCTTTTATAGCTTTCTCTTAGTGCCAGTTTTTCCTGTTGCATTTTTTTATCATCTACAACTCTGTATTTGTATTATTTCAAGTGTTTCTGTCTTATCAAGGCGCACAGAGCTTCGTCGTTTCCGTCTTCAAGACAGATAGTGGTGGCGTATTCATGTGGAGCTACGTGAAGGAGCGGTCCAGAAAGGAGAGTACAAATGAGAGATATACAAATGAGGGTTGGATTTGCACAACGTTTTTGTCCTGATCAGAGTGTTGCCTCTGGGCAGATGCGTAGAGCAAGCCTAAAGAAAAATCACACGTCATCGGTAGTCGTCCCTTCAGCTGGTCGTTGATTGGAGCCTTTAGAGTTGGCTTGATGTAAAAGCACTTGCTATGTGCAGCACGGAGATACTATGGGCTTGGGACGGTGCAACAGTGACTGCAGGACAGCGAACCGCATTTATTGCGTCGAAGCAGAGGCACGCAGCGCATTGCCCGGACTACATCACATTTAACAGTCACTTGACACTGCTACTGTAGCAAAGAGAGCTGACCCGTAGATGTGCCTCAAGCACGCGTCAAAGGTTTCTGCTCTGGTGCACATGCAAGGGGAAACGCCGTGAACTACAAATGAGCTATGGCCAGCAACCCTGATTCCAGACACACAGACAATTAGAGCGCAATGTGTGCACCGCCTGGTAGCGCAACCTTCGTAGTGGGATCCGTGAGACTGCACTCACTGGTAAGCATGCTGGCGTCCTATCACTGAGAAAGTGGCAGCAGCGAAGAGCATTCCCAGTAACAGCGCTATAACGTTACTTAGACGCCATGCATAGGCTGCATGAAAGCAAGCGCACAAGAACTGACATTTTGGAATGTTCCAAGTGTTGCACGAAAAGATCAAGGACTAGCATAAAAGTCCTTGTGCCGATCGCAACAGGAGTGGCAAGGCGGACAATGCTAATCAAGCAACAATGCCTCGTGTTATGGACCAAGCCTGTGTTTAAGCAGCACACATACTTTGCATGCGTTTTGAAAAATGTAAAATGGCTGTTCACTTTGCAGGCAACATTCTCCAGAAGTTGTACATATAGCTTCTTTCCTCCACGCTACTTGCTCTGCCTTTGCCGCGAAAGTGCGAAGAAGAGAGCGCTTCTCATGGAAGTATCATTGCTCCTGCCCGACGAGGGCAATATGAAACAATTCCCTCTTGGGTCAAGCACTGCTACTTGCTACACAGATATTTGTTTAGACTGGAATCAGCAGAGTACGGTTATCGCTTGGTTTGAATGTGCTGAAGCAATGTTGTGATTTATGCACGTTTTCACCTAATGATAGCGTGGAATCCTGAACGAAGCTTTCAATTTATTTAAGTGATGCTAGCAGTGAGCTACCAATTTGCTTTGGCCCCTTCTCGTTGCTAATATTCAGAGCCTTACTGGCTATCTATGTTCACCTCATGGCAAATCCTTTGGTATTTACGTCGTACCATCTTCCACTTGCAGCGAGCACACGTGTACTTTGAGATAATATCAGAACATAGGCTTTATTATACGGAGGCGGAAAATGTGATGACGCAAAAATTGTAGGAAGTTAGCGTGTTCAAGTAACTCTTCGCCGATGATATGTGCTGTTTGGAATGACGAAAAAGCAGTACTTGCGGTGCTTTTAGGAGTCAACTTGTCATCGTACGATAGGCAAATGTTGTTTATAGTGGGAATTTTCCATTATTATGCAATTTTTTTTGAGTGTCTGTTTCCTCCTATGTTGGCGACGCCTTGATTCAGCAAACGTTTGTCTTGCACATACACCAGGAGTTCACTAGCAATTTTCTGGCATCAAATGCAAGTTATTGACATGAAGATTTGCATATTCGGCTCCTCTTGGTTGCTTGTGCGCTTTTTTCATTCTCTTCCTCCGTGGGTACCAGCTATTTCCTGTCCCTCTAGTGCTGCGGCAGTTCCTGGTGCAGACCATAGGCAATTGCCAGTAGCAGTAGAGCAAAGGTTCACTCATTTTTTTGACTGCGAAAATTGTTAATGAAACCAAAGTAAAGCTGCGACTCCGCAAGTCAGACTCTCGCGCATGTTAGGCTAGGCGGTGAACACTAGCAAATGCTGGGAACAGTTTATCCTGTGAGGCGAATTATATAAGACTTAGCGGGCGTCTGTGTCTTTTACGGGTCTACAAGCTGCCTAACTTTGCCGGCTGTCCTGCATGACTGTTTCATGAGCTTGAGGCATGAAGACAGGAGTCTCGCTGACAGGTACGCACCACAGGCGCCTGAAATGGGCAAATTTGGAGAAAGTGAAAAACGATTAAAAGCATTTAAAAGCATAATACTTGAATTAATTTGTAAATTAGGTACACTTGGCCTTATCACGTATTTAACTGCCCAGCTCATAGCTCACTGCCATTGGTCTGGGCCATGCGCGAGGAGTGATCAGGCGAATGAGCCCAATGCAGTAACTCATGAAAACGCATTATACAGCAATAATTATTGACTTTCGAGTTTAATACCAAAAATTATGTGAAACTAGTTTTGAACTAGCTCTGAAGCTGCTTCATTTAGAGGAACAGACAGAGGCCTCAATCCCCCTGCTGACGGTGAGTAGCGACAGAAGCGCCGCAGTGGGCCCATGCCGCTGCTGCTGGCGAGCTGAAGGGGCCTCTCTGCCTCTTTCCAAATGAAATAAGTAGCTAAGAGGAGGGAAATGTATTTAAATTCTTTTATGTGATTTGTCTTCGTGCGTTTGTCTATTCTTTCATGCGCACGTGTCGCCAAATCACTGTCTGTGGCCTTCGTGCACTCGACGCCAGAACGGCCCTTGAGCCCTCCGTAACTCTGTCGCGTTGTGCCGGTTTCGACGTCGCTAAGACTCAACTTGTACATTAGCTAAAGATGAAGGCATTTATTTCACTTTGTTGCGCCTGGGCGCTTGCGGCCAAAGTCAACGCCTTGAACGGTAAGGCTCGCTGTCTGACTCTTTGTTTCCATCACTACGCGCGTTTTTCCAGTCCCTTCCATAGTCCTCACTTCCATTGTTTTTGTGTTTTTTTACAGCGTTTTGCAGTGAACACACACCCTATTTTGTTCCACCTCATTGGCCTCCTTGACTCGTGTAGGTGCGCCACTGTTCTCAGGTACTGATCTGGACGGGCTCACTGCTGGCTCCTTCGCCGAGTTCAGAGAGGCAGACACAGTTGATTTGGCTGGCCTAAGCGCCACCGAGCCAGCAGGGGAGGCAGGCACCGCAGGTGCAGCTGTAGCGCGGGGACCGGAAGCTCCTGAAGCAGCAGTAGGAGCCCCAGGGGCAGCAGCACCACCTGCAGCACAAGCGGCGCCTACAGCCGGCGAGGGAGCTGAAGCTGCAGTGGCCACGCAAAAGTCTCCAGAGGAAGCAGCACAGCCTGGCCTTGAGGCAGCTACAGCCGGGACTGCCGAACAGCAAAAGCTGCAGCAGCCACCTACTGAAGCACCAGCAGCTGAAATTCCTTCTCCAGAGCGAGAGGCCGCACCGCTAGGCGCGGCTGCCACAGCGGCGCCTTTGGCTGGACCGGAGGACTCACCTGGTAAAAAGATAATTGCAATACGTAGAGTGGATAAGGAAAAAAGAAGCACAACCTAGCAGACAAAGTATAAGGCAAAAATGAGAGAAATGCATAAAATCCAGCTCGAGAAACATACAGAACAACAGTACTAGGGGCTTTTTGTGTCATTTGCCACTCCAAATGCCGCAGAGGACAAGCTGGCGAAGGCGCTGTTGGCCCTCGAAGTTAAGACCGCACCGAGTGAGCAAATAGTGGTGATAATTGTAAGCCCCTGGAACTTGAATTTGCTGCTCGAAAGGAAAATAAAAGTTGGGGACATACGCCAGACCACAATTCCATAGAAGCGCATCTGCTAGCTTTTGTTTGGAAGAATACATCCTACGGCTTATTTAGCATTTATCAAATGCGGTTCACTTTGTTTCAATTCAGCTCTGGAGTACTCTACGGCACTAGAATTGCAATCTGCAATCGATATGACTCTACCCGACAGTGAGCGAATTGGCTACTTTTTAAGGATTCATGGATCAGTTTATTCTGGAAGAAATCTGGTTTTCTTATTTTAATCTAGGAAGATAAACAAAAGATTAATCACGGGCGCAGTTCTTCATACATCATAGCAAAATATGTCCTGGCTTTTGTGTGCTATACAGAAATATCCGAGGACCTCCGCAGACGATTAAACACAAGAAGAGGTTAGTTGCTCTTCACCTAATCTACAATTACACATATTTTTACGTACACATTCATATGTTTTTGGAAGCTTGTGTTTGTATGCTGACGAATTTTGAGACATAAGTACATTTATATGCTTTTTGTCCATCTGTGCATACGGGCCAGCAGTAGATAGTAATCGTGAAAATGAAGTATCAGCACAGAAGAAAAGTTATTTGTCCTAATAGTACGGGGTCTATGCGAGCATGCAAAAGCTTCTGCTCACAACCAAATTCGCTAAAAAGCGGCGGTAGAGTTTAGTGTCTACTTTCGAATCTTTTACTTTGCTTTTCTGTCTAGTTGAACTTGGCGACCTGGAGACTGCTCTGTTTGCCATATTGGAGGCCTCAGATCGACTGGCTCTCCAAGAGCTATTACCTGGTGAGTTTGTTGAAAAGAAACAAAAGTAACGGTCGCGTGAGCCAAAAGGGAAGCGCAGTTCCTAAGAAGTAGGCAAAAATAACAACGAGAAAGCCCTTCGTTATACTCTCAGGCGTGCCGGAAACCTCCATATCCAAGTGGACCCTGAACGTTGTCTTGAAGTACTACAACGCTGTAAGAGGCCCGCAAGGGACCTCTCTGGTCCCGCAAGAGGCCCTATCTCTGATTGTACCTTTCTGGGCGCCAAGGGTGCAAGAGACGGAGCAGTATGCATTGCTGGTTCAGCGAATGTTTGCTAAGCGGATCCAGCATCCTTCCTGGGATCGTTACGCTGACAGAGAAAGCCTGTTTGGTCAAGCGCATGAAGTGATTGTAAATACTTTAGGGTTTGTTTGTGGAGATGATGGAGTTCTAAATGTTCAAATGCAGCATTGCAACATGTCACTCAACGGATCCGTGAAAGGCGAGATGAGAGCGCTACAACTGATCATCACAGGTGCGACATAGCCAACTGTCACCTCTGCAAAGTAGCTGCTCACTTATCTTTCTGAATCTGTAAATTAGGCTACCGAGCGGATTGTACGGTGTGTAGCTGACTACATATTTCGACTAGAAAGGAGGCTCTCTGTGAGGCGTCTTTGCAATTTCTGTTACGGTTCTGTAATGTCTGTTAATTGCTTAGGTCTAACACTGGACGAACCAAAAGCAAGACCACAAAGAGGAAACTGGTTGGCCTATGCGGCTGGCAACTTTTACTCCGAAAGTGCGATGCCATTTGAAGAAGCAAATTAACACAAGAAAGATATAAATATAATAGTATACGTATATAGATTAAAAAGAGCGATAGATATGCTGATAGCTCCAGCCTGTACTACTACAAGTCTAGATGGGAGCCGCAAACTCTTGAAACAGCTGATTACGCACACCCTTGAATCCACTCATCGTAGCCGCCGCGAACAAGCCTTTGTCACTTCTTGGAGCTTCTTCCTCGGCTTTGTTTTGTCATTTGCATGCTGCTTGTCATACCTATTTCGCTTTGTTGCAGGCATGGGTCTTGGTGTTTCTGCGCTGCTGCCTGGAAAAATAGAATGTAAGTCAAGCGTTTGCTTTCTATTGCAAGGCGCTGTATGCTACTTTGCTATTAATCCCTAGTCCCTGTTTTCTACCTTCCGCCAACTCGGCTGTAAATGCGCCCTCGATTTACCTTTCTTTGATTTTGGCTTCAGCGATGAACGCGTGGTTGCAACAGCTCGGAGAGACAGCAAAACCGCCAGGTTCGATAGAAGTTGTGCTTAAGTTGATTTGCCTCTTTTAGTTTTGACTCTGTCCCCATTTTGTGCTGACTTCGTGTCTACCTCTATCTTCCCCCTCCCAGATCCCTTCATTGCATTGGTTGCCGCTTCCCGTTGCGTCTGCCTCTCTATGTCTTTTGCCTTTGCGGACTTCTCAAATTTGCCACAATTGCTGAGCTCATTTCTTGTATCTGTTTCCATTTCCCCCCTTTTTCCCTTTATTCCGTCGTGTCATTAGATCCTCACTTCTCTCGCTCTATTTCTGCTTCTTTTTGCGATATCAGAACCACGCGTTGTCCTAGGGGAACCAGTCTTGTCTCTGTTTCAACGCTTGCGCCTGAGCTCCCCCCAGCATTTCCTTCTGTGTATGCGCTTGGCTGGCTGGCCAGAAGGCAAAACTACTTTAGATAACTCGGAGGAAGCCGCCTTGTTCCTTGAGACTGTACAATGTAAGCTCAGCAAACGGTTGAACATTTAATTTCGCTTCCATTTTTTAAGTCCAGGCGTGGCTCAAATAGACGAAACTCATGGTTCAGTGTTGCCTATACTCAATAAGACGGAGATGCAGCCGGATTACAGCCTTCTGTGTTTAAACGTACCTTGGTATATATGGCAATTTATTTTGCTACTCTCTTGTGTCTTGCGTCTACAGCTTCCCATATGATGCTTGACAAGGGCACCATGAGCTGGGTCGTTAACGCAGCTGGGGGCGAAGCACCCGAGATTAGCGAGCGGATAATTAGGAATTTCCCTAACATACCTCAGGCTACAAGACAAGTTATCATTACTACAACTTCAGAGGCACCAGGAGCGGCAGCAGCTGCAGCTAGAGTTAAACCGACGGCGCCTGAGGAAGAGAAGCCTAAAGAAGGCATATATGCTCCCATCAAACCTTCGGAAAGAGAAATCTACCACGAGATTCCAGCCATCAAAAAAGCACCAGGCGCCGTCGGCAGACCGGTCGCCTCAGTTGCTCCAGACGAGGCGGAGATCGCTGCGTCTATGCCCTGGGCTTTCTTCCAACAAGCCATCTCAAAAAGGCATGGTAAGTGCCTCAGTGCCATTTTTTTCTTTGAGTATTTGACATCGTTTCAATGTTCGCCTTTTCTCTTGTTTTTTTCGTTTAAATAAAAAGTAAACTCCTTCGTATCTCATGTTTGGTCTTACTTCGTCATACTGTTTTTGTTTCAGGCCCCTATCGCAGACTACCTTACTGGGTTGAAGTATCCGGTGAGTTTTAGACATGCGAACGCGTGCTGTTGCCTGCACCGACCCTGTCTAGCAAATGCCGTTTCTTCTCTTGCACAATGTGTTTTTAATCAGATTAGAAAGATCATGTGGAGTGTGCCTTTGTGTACTTCGCTTTCCTACTTTTTAGCTGATTGTCCCGTGAGGAGTTCATCTACCCTAGGAGGAAAGAGACTGGACTTGACGAAAGCAACAGACGATCTCCTGTTGCGTTTGGCGACAATGACTCCCATGCTTCTAAAAAAGTCCGGAGGCCGCAACGCTCCCCGATTTGCTGCAGTTTGCGGTGCCATGGGGGCCCTCTTGGCTGGCTGGCAGCAGGTTCTCGAATCCTCGATGGTGGAGAACCCCAGCGGGGTTCTGGCTCATGCAGCGCTCATTGAAAGAATTTCTAACCTCCACAAGTACTTTTTGTTCCCCTACAGCGATGTAGGAGAAGAGGCAAGGCAAGATGAAAAGGCCTACGAGCAGAAACGTAAAGTCATAAAAGCATTCGCCAAAAGTAAGGTCTTGGCTAATAAGCTAAGCAGCTAATGAAATTCTCGTTCAGCTGCCTATTTTGCATCAGCCCACTCACAAGGAACTTTAGTGGTTCGCGCGTGCAAGGACATGAAAAGTTTCGCAGGAAGAACAACAGAGCACATTGAACCGTAGAAGCAAATTAAGATCCGTACAATAATTATGAAGCTGTATTCGTTCATCTTCGGCCTGCTGCGCTTTGTTTCCTGCAGGTGCTGATACGAAGTACTGTTCCTCCCTCAGTACGCTCTAGTACCATTTTTGGGCCTGCATGTAGCTGAATGCACGCTATGCTCATCATTCAAAATTCAATTCATGTATTAAACTGCTGCTTGCTGCCTGCTTCGTGCTCACAGTGCTGTTTCTCTACTTTTATTCGCGATTTGTTTGCGCCAATTTTCTTGGACCACATATATTTTGTTGGGTGGTGCTGCTTGGCAGAATGATGCCGCTATTCGGTGTAGTTGGTGTTTGTAATCTGGCTTTTTATCAGCGCCTCACCCTTCCCGTCATTTGCTTTCCTGTTTTCTTTGATTTTCTTTTTGCCTCTCGCAGTTAATGCTGCCGGCGCTATTGCGACACAGTCCTCTGAGGCTCCCAGCGGCATGCGGCTCAAGGCGCGGTCTATGTACGGCGGCCTGGCGAACAGCCTGGGCGTTTCTCTATCTCTTCCTCTCGTGATCCAGGAGGGATTTAGAACTTATGTTCATTCTCAACTGGGCACAAAGAGCAAACGCAAACTGAAAAAAGGCCAAACTAATGTGCTAGGCCTCTGCGCCGTGCTGCACGTTTCCGGCACTCTCCACAGCTGCGCCAAAGGCCAGACACACGAACTGGCCCACAATTTGTTCCTGTCCAACGTTGCGGGCCAGACCTTGACGGAGCACCTTGTTCTTGCTGGGTCGAGCCTCATCAACAAACACCCAAAGCTTTTCATTCTCTGCAACAGAGATACTGGCGGCCCCATTTTCGGTGAGACAGACGCAAACAAGAGCTTGCTGCTGAGTCGTAGAGTCGTTGCTTCTTGTTTGCCTGCTTCTTTTCTGTGTTGCTGTGTGGGTCTTGCCTTTTAGTTTGCGTGTGCACTAGGTAACTGTGCCTCCTTTCTTGTCTCGCCATGCTTTAGTTTGCTCTTCTGTGCACTAGGTAACTGTGCCCCCTTTCTTGTCTCGCCATGCTTTATTACTTTGTCTTTTCTCTGTTTTGACTTTTGCTTGATCTAGCCTTTTGTTCGTTCTTATTGGCTTTTGTACTTTTGCGAGTTTCAACGTGTGCCTTTTCAGAATCGGTAATGGAGGAGCTGCTGGTTGCTTTGTCTCCCGTGTGGGAAGACGAGGACTTGTTTAAACAGTATATAGAGGCGAGCGCGACAGAGGTGGCTGCAGCAGCACCAGCAGCAGAAGCAGCACCAGGAACAGCAGCAGAACCTGTGCCACCAACGCCCAGCCCCAGAAGCAGCATCAGCTCCAGTAGCAGCAGCAGAAGCTCCGTCTCAACTGCTCCTGAACCTGAGCCGTTGTACGTGGAGGCCAACCCCAAGCTGTTTGAAACTGCAGAAGAAAAGAAAAGAAGACAAAGAAGATCTCAAGCCAGGGCTTCTAAGGCCAGTGTCCGTCAGGAACCTGCAGAAAAGCCGGCAGCGGAGGAGGGAGAAAGCGAGTACATTTCCTTGATGAAGGAGCTTTAAGTGTTTGTACTTTTTCCGTTCAGTTTTATGATCAGAAGCACCTTTGCTTTCTACAATTGTATTTATGAGGCGCCTCAGCCTGCATGCAAAAGCGTCGTTGGCTTGCCGGTCGTTAGCGCTATTTTGACTTTTATTTATTTTCTTTTCTTATTTTTAGTGAAGCTTCACATATTTTATATGCGGGTTGAGCTACGTGCTATTTTATTCACTAGATCAACACCGCCGATCTATTTATCTGTCTGCGCCCTGCGGGCGAAGGAGGAGAGACTCACAAACGACCATCCTCTATTATTGTTTTGTTGACCCTCACTAATTTGTTCACCTGTAGCTGAAGCCCTGTGATATATACTGCAGCTTTTGTAAGAGATTGTGAAAGAAGGGATTAATCAACATTCAAGAATTCCTGCTGTTCACATTTCTCCTCTTCATTCACACGCTTCGCTGTAAAGCAGCTCTACCCGCAACAGGATAATATTCAAAAACTAATATTTTGAGTCAAACTCAGGCTAGTTCGCTCTTTTCATTCTGGAAGACTTGAAAGAGGAAACAGGCTAAAAGTGGCTGCGAGACGCTGGCTGGCACGACAGCGACAAGACGGCAAGCATCATTAAGCAGGTCCCGTCCATTTTCTTTTATTTTTTCTCATTATTCTATTTAGTTTAATGAAATAAGAGCTTAAAATTCAACTTCTTTCGCCGGATTTCAGATCTAATTTGCCAGCGGAACGGCACGCTTTGGGGGGTGGTGGAACGCCGTCCATTGCCTGCGCATGTCGGCAGTCATGCTGAGAGTTTGAGTGCGCCCTTAGCCACGTCTTCTCGCCTAAAATTGAGTTAAACTTTTGTTTATATCCTTTTTTTCGAAAAATTGAAAGGAAAATCTGAAACATGAGGGTTCGACGCAGGAGAAGCGCGAGCAACCGAGTGAGTGCCTAGACCGCAGACTCGCCGCGGTTGCGGGCTGTGTTGCGTTGCTGCGGAGTCTGCGTTTGAAGAGGAAGAAGATGAATTAATTGCAATTATTAAAATTCAATTAATCCTTTTCTTCCACTTTTTCTGGAAAAGGCTGAGCCGCACGCCCGCCGCACGCGTGCCTCTCCGTCGTTCACCTTTGCTTTGTCTGAACACGACTTGCAAGCGCCTTGACGATGCAAAAAAGTAATTGAATTCTTCCAATTAAACTTGCGCAAATAAAAGCAACTTGACGCGCGAGACTTCTAGAGAATAGCGGCGGCCCGTCTCCGTCTTCTCTCTGCATTCAACAGATTCGGCAGAGTTCAATTCCTGTTGCCGAGACTCAGCCTCTCTTCGCGCGGCCCAGACTCGCAGCCCCCGAAGCCAAGTGCCCCTTCAGAATCAAACCTCCAAACCCTAAACCCTAAACCCTAAACCCTGAAAGGAACAAACCCAGAGGGCACCGCCGCCCCCAGCCAAAATGGGCGTCGGCAGCCTCATGCAGACTTGGGGCTTTGCCTCGCCTGCATGCGCCGTTGCCTTCGACAACTACACATTCACAGGGCCCTGCGTCAGGGAGGTAACCCTAAACCCTAAACCCTAAACCCTAAACCCTAGGCAGGCTCAGCTGCACTGTCCCGTTGTTTCTGCCTTCCCGTAAACCTCCCAGTGGTCCCTCGAATGGCGACTCAGCGTTTTAGAATCAGCGATTAGGGTTTTGGAAGGGTTTAGGGTTTGCAGAGTGCAGACAGCCACCGGCAGCTCCCAAGGCTTGAGCGGCTTTGGGGGGACCGAGGGTCTAGGGTTTAGGGTTTAGGGTTTGGGGTGTACGTACAGTCCATCGGCCTAATCACTAATGTTCTCATTCTTACGGGGGCCCTCGTTGTCAGAGTCCCGCAGCTGTTGAAAGTTTGGTCGGCGAGAAGTATTACTGGCATATCTTATGCCACGGTGGTTTCTGAAGTGAGCTCCAAACCCTAAACCCTAAACCCTAAACCCTAGACCCTGCCTCTGTTGCGCCGCGTCAAGCTCTGCGTTGGAACACGCCTGCTGCGGGGCCACGAGCGGGGGTTTAGGGTGTCAGCAGTTGAGGCCTAGGGTTTAGGGTTTGGCTCGCGCTGGGTCTCAGGTTTTCGCTGCAGAACTAGTTGTAGGGTATAATCTTGTTCTTAAACACCCTTTTGCTACTTGGGGAGAGGCTCTGTTCATCGGTGAGGAGGGTTTAGGGTTTAGGGTTTAGGGTTTAGGGTTTATCGAGCCTGGGAGCTCAGCTGCAGCAGCAACTTCGGGGTATCGCGAGTGCTTCTTCCCCTTTTCGCAGCAGGCCGCGTGCCTTCCACTTGAGTCAGCCTTTTATTCTAAGGTTTAGGGTTTAGGGTTTAGGGTTTAGGGTTTAGGGTTTAGTAGGGTTTCGCTTCTGGGGTCCGGTGCAGCGCCTGCGTGTTTGGATCTAGTCGCGTTGCTGATCCGTCAGCAAACGCTGTCGAAATGCAGAAATTGGTTATCATTAATGAATTATTGATAATTAATTAATTAATTAATTAATTAATTATTAATTAGTTAATTAATTAATTATTTAATTGGTCTTTTTGCACATTGTTTGTTCGTCTGGACAGGCATTCAGAACACGCTGCTGCTGCACATGTACTGGACGTACACCCCAGGCAGCCGCCGCCGCCGCCGCTTCGGCCTTTTGGCAATTTCACTTTTGGGATTTCTTTTTTGGTCTCTTTATAATAACTATTTGCCGCAGACGCTCAGCAAAAGCGTCGTCAACTTCGCAGGGCTGGTCCCTGTGCCGCTCTGTGCGTTTAAATGCATGCATGCATGCATGCATTCTGCATGCACGCATGTTGCATGCGTTCGTGCTGTATTTTCTATATATTTGTATACTAAGGCATATATGTATTAGTGCATATATATGTATATAATATATATATGTATATATATCGTTCTGCATGCACGCACATTGCATGCGTTCGTGCTGTATATTCTATATATTTGTATAGTAAGGCACATATGTATTAGTGCATAAAGGTAGATAATATATAATATATATATACATATATATATATATACTTAAGGTTGAGTTGACTTACATTTGCCGCACAGATGCATGCACTCGTGCACATTTGCATAAAAGCAGCAACAAAATGTGTATATGCATTCACAGATACATTCGGTGTCTATTTGCATGCGAATACAGATTCTTGTAGCAGCAGCAGCAAATTCAGGTTCTTGTAGTAGCAGCAGCAGCAGCAGCAGCAGCAGCAGCAAATATGGGTTCTTGCAATAGCAGCAGCAGCAGCAGCAGCAAATTTAGGTTCTTGCAGTAGCAGCAGCAGCAGTAAATTCGGGTTCTTGTAGAAGCAGCAGCAGCAACAGATTCTGCACATGCAAAGATGCCAAATAAATGTGCATTTGCATGCGCCTTTCACCGAGTGTATGGACACTCAAGGTGCACCTACAGTGTATGTACACACTCAAAGCAGTTATCTATCGGTGCAGCTGTTCGCTGATAAATATCTTTATATCTATAATTATATTACATATATATATATATATATTTATGTTGTTTGCAAATAAATATCTGTATCTGCAAATGTATATTTGCATACACATTTATATATATTTATGCTGTTTGCTGATAAGTATCTGTATATGTGTAAATATATATTTAAATATGTATTTGTATGTACATTTGTGAATGCGTGTGCGCATATAAGAAAAATGTATAAATATACATAAAACATATTTATATTAAATAATAAACATATATATTATATATATGTTATATATATATATACATATTATGTATATTATATATATATATATTTATTATATATATATATTATATATATATATATATATATATATATATATACATTCCTGCATGCGTCTGTATAGCCATAAATGGTATATGAGGAACTGTAGATTCCAGTGGCCCTTATGCATCCGCTTGAATTGCAGTCTTTGAAAATATTTGCAAAATATTTTCAACTTTTATTTTTGTGTCTTCCAGCGCATGCATGCAAATATTTGCAACTTCTTTTATTTGTGTCTTCCAGCGCATGCATGCGCAGTGGGGCTTGGAATGTCTTGAATTATTTTTCGGGTTTTTTTTTCTTTCTTTTTGTCTGACTCTCATCTCCCCTATGCGCGGCCGTCGCTCCCCGTGCTGCTGCTGCTGCTGCAGCTGTTGCTGCTGCAGCCGCAGCAGCAGCAGCTGCTGCTGCTGCAGCTGCTGCTGCTGCTGCAGGGCTTGCTGGGCTGTGTGTGCTGCGCTGCAGTGATATTTTCGCGGCTTCCCCAGGCCTTTTTGAATTACAAAAATAAACACACAGGTCACCTTTCGCTGATCTCTTCTTCTTTGGCCCTCGTGGGCTCCGCGGCCAGGCTGGGCACTGTGCTGCAGCAGCTCAAGGATTCCCGCGTTCTGGTCTGCTGCTGCTGCTGCTGCTGCTGCTGCTGCGGCGCTTGCTGATGCTCGTGCTGCTGCTGATGCTGCTTTTGCTGACGCCCGTGCTGCTGCTGCTGGTGCTGCTTTGTTGGCGCTCGTGCTGCTGCTGCTGTTGCTGAGGCTCGTGCTTCTTTTTGCTGACGCTGGACTGCTGCTGCTGTTGCTGATGTCGGCGTTGCTGCTGCTGCTGCTCTTGCTGCTATTGGTGGTGCCCCCGTTGCTGTTACTGCCCCTTGTGCTGCTGCGGCGGCTGCAGTGTGTGCGATTCCTGCTGCACTGCAAGGGGGCCACACAGCTAGCTAGCTATCTAGCTATGTAGCTAGCTAGCTAGCTAGCCAGCTATCTAGCTAGCTATCTAGTTTACTAGCTAGCCAGCTAGCTAGCTGGAGGGCCAGCAGCTAGCTAAAAGTTAGTTTTGTGTGCCTCCGTGGGTATTTGCAGTTTACGAATCTGGTCGCGCTGTCCCTCAACTTTGTACCGACACTTCAAGTGAGCGTCCAGGCAGCAGCAGCAACAGCAGCAGCAGCAGCAGCAGCAGCTGCAGCTGCAGCAGCAGCAGCGACAGCGAGAGCAGCAGTTGTTGTCTGTGCGTTTTGCAGATTTTGACATACTGGGCGAACACAAATGAAGTATTGCGAAAAGAAAAAGAAAGGAGGGAAAACTAGAGCAGCAGCGGGAGTCAGTCCGTTTGCTGCTGCTGGAGCTGCTGCTGCTGCTGCTGCAGCTGCTGCTGGTCTTGCTGCTGCTGCTGCTGCTGCATCTGACGCTTGACGCGAAGATACTGCGCCGGAGTCGGGGGCTCTTCACAAAACGCCAGCAGCGGGGCCGTTGCTGCTGCTGCAGTTGAGGCCAGAGTGGCTTCGGAAGCAGAAAGGGCCCGAATGACGTCGGCGTACAGCCGCAGCAAGAACTGCAGCAGCAGCAGCAGCAGCAGCAGCAGCAGCAGCAGCAGCAGCAGCAGCAGCAGCGGCAGAAACGGGGGCGGCATTGCTTGCACAGCACAACTCGAGCGAAAACTAATTTTTTTCGCCATCATTTTTTGCTGCTGCTGCCAGAATCTACACTTGCTGCTGTTTCTGCAACTGCATTTGCTGCTGCTGCAGCTGCTGAAAGAATCTGCACTTACTGCTGCTGCTACTACAAGGATCTAAATTTCCTGCTGCTGCAAGAATCTGTACTTGCTGCTGCTGCTGCAGCAGGAACCTAAATTTGCTGCTGCTGCTGCAGTAGCTTACAAGAACAATCCATTCGGCCAGCCAGTGGGGCTCGTGCTGCAGAATGTGGTGCCGCAAAACCAACATGCACACCCTCCGCCTCTGCTGCTGCTGCTGCTGCTGCTGCTGCTGCTGCTGCTGCTGCGGTTCTTGCTGCGGCTCGGCGCCCTCTGCAGCTGCGTCAGCGCACAGAATGTTGAAGTGCCAATTTAGTTCGTCTCTTCTTCGCTGCCGCTGCTGCAGCAGCTGCAGCAGCAGGAAGTCGCAGCAAGCAGCAGGCCAGCAGCTGAAGCCGGACACCCACCGCACCTCAGCAGACACCTGAGCAGCAGCAACAGCAGCAGCAGCAGCAGCAGCAAGAGTAGCAGCAGCAGCAGCAACCGCAGCAGCAGCGACACCAACACGGCAGCTTTGAGTGCAGCAAGGACAGCAAGCAAAACCAGCAGCAGCTGTGTTGAAGACAGATGAGCGCGCAGCAGCAGCTGCAGCTGATACTGCTGTTGCTGCCGCTGCATCAGCAGCAGCAGCAGCAGCAGCTGCTGCTGCTGCCCTTTAGCTTACATAAAGAAAGTCTGGACCCCTTCGCACGCTGCAGCGCATCTCTCTCGGCAGTCCAGCTGGGGACTCCAGCAGATACGTCATTTCTGCTGCTGCTGCTGCTGCTGCTACCGGAGGTTCCTTCTGCTGCTGCTGCTGCTGCTGCTGCTGTCGCTGCTCTCTAGAGTGAGCTGCTGTTTGCTGCTGCGAAGGACTGCAGTTTTCTGGCTGCTGGGACGAGGACATGGGGGATTCCGTGGCCTCACACTGGTCTTGCTGCTGCTGTTGCCGCTGCTGCTGCTGCTGCTGCTGCTGCTGCATTTGCTCCTGCGGGAGCAGTTCTTGCTGCTGCTGCTGCGCCTCCTCATCTCTAGGCGATCGTTTACAAACGACTTCGTGCGCTAGACGCTGCTGCGTAGCATCGAGTCCTTGCTGCTGCTGCTGCTGCTGCTGCTGCTGCTGCTGCTGCTGCTGCTGCTGCTGGCCTCTGTTGACAGCAGCGGGTTCCTCCTGCTTCTTTTGGCGCTGCTGCTGATCTGCAGTGGCAGCAGGTTGCTGCTGCTGCTCCTTTAAGCTGCGCAGGTGCTGCAGCAGAAAGCCACGAAAGGAATCGCTGAGGAAACACAACAGCAAGCTAATCCACCACCAGCTGCAGCAGCAGCTGCAGCAGCAGCTGCAGCAGCAGCTGCGCAAATGAAGCAGCGAGTGTGACGGCAGGTGCAGCAGCAGCTGAAGCAGCAGCTGAAGCAGCAGCTGCAGCTGAAGCAGCAGTTAGCAGCACGCAGTGCAGCAGTCCACTTCCAGGAATAGAAGCGCTCACAGCAGCAACAGCAAGTGGAGCAGCAGCAGCAGCAGCAGCAGCAGTAGCAGCAGCAGCAGCAGCAGCAGTTGACGGTGCCTTACTAAAAGAAAAGCTCCTTCTTAGGCCAACTGTGGAGGAGGGGCTTTAGTGCTGCTGCTGTTGCTGCATCCCTTTGCAGCCAGAAGGGCGTCTGCTGCTGCTGCTCCTTTCGTTGCTGCTGTTCCTCTTGCTCCTGCTGCAGCCTTTGCTGCTGCTGCTGCCTCTGCTCTTGCTGCCGCTGTTGCCCTTCCTGCTTCTGTTGCTCCTGTTGTTGCTGTTGCTCTTGCTGCTGCTGTTGCTCTTGCTCCTGCTGTTGCTGCTGTTGCTCTCGCTGCGGCTGTTGCTGCTGCTGTTGCTGTTGCTGCTGCTGTTGCTGTTGCTGCTGCTGTTGCTGTTGCTGCTGCTGTTGCTGTTGCCGCTGCTGTTGCTCTTGCTGCCGCTGCTGTTGCTCTTGCTTCTGCTGCTGTTGCTGCTGCTGTTGCTCTTGCTGCTGCTGTTGCTCTTGCTGCAGCTGTTGCTGCTGCTGTTGCTCTTGCTGCTGCTGTTGCTCTTGCTGCTGCTGCTGCTGCTGCTCTCCGCTTGTGGTACCCTGCTGCAACTCAGAGGCAGACTGCCCTGGTTCCTCGCATAGGAGGGGCCCCATGAGGCCCCTGGTGGGCAGCTCTTGCTGCAGTCACCCTTGGTTCGAGCGCAGCAGCAGCAGCAGCAGCAGCAGCAGCAGCAGCAGCAGCAGAGGGAACTAGTTTCACTTGATGCGCTGCTTCACAGCAAACGAGGTGTCAGAAAATTGGGCAAAGTATGCTAAGCTGCCATTGCTGTAGAGCCTTTCCTCTTGCTGCTGCTGCTGCTGCTGCCGACTCAGGCAGCAGCAGCAACACCAGCAGCAGCAGCAGCAGCGCGACCTTTTCTTTTCAAGTGAATTCTTTTGACGCCAATTCGATTTAAGAGGAAATAAAAAAGGAAAACCCCACGGAGGGCCCCGCCCCTCCTCAGGGGCCCCAGGGGGGCCCCTCTTGCAACACAACGACCCCCCTGGGGGGCCCCCCAGGGGCCCCCATGCACTTGCTGCTGCTTCCGGTGTCTTATTAAATAAAATGAAAACAAAAAAAGTCTGGAAGGTCAGGGGTTAGAGCCTGAGGTGTATGTACACCGCAGGGTAGAAGCTGCTGCGCTGCGTAGAGGGGGGCCCCCAGAGGGCCCCCTAGAGAGAATGGGGCACTGGGACGAAGTGCAGCAGCAGCAGCTGGAGCAGCAGCAAGAAAAGAAGAAGCTGCTGCAGCAGCTGCATGACCGGCAGCAGCAGCAGCCGCCTCCGGGCCAGCAGCAGCAGCAGCCAGCGCAGCAGCAGCAGCCGCAGGATGCAGCAGCGCAGCAGCCTGCCAAGCTGCCTTCTGTCCCCTACGCCTGCAGCAGCAGCAGCAGCAGCAGCAGAAGCTTCTTTGAGTGGCTGAAGGCCAACGACGACGACCAGCTCTGGCGCTGCGCCTGGGGAGCCCAGGCAAGCAGCAGCAGCAGCAGCAGCAGCAGCAGCAGCAGCAGCAGCCCAATTCTTGTTATAGACGCGGGCTCTCACTGCATTAGGGTTTCGCGTGCTGAGAGGGGCCCCGAGGTCAGCCACGGGGCCCCACATGGCCTGGGGCCCCCCAGTAGCCCTGCTGCTGCTGCTGCTGCTGCTGCTGCTGCTGCTGTTGCTGCTGCTGCTGCTGCACTGGCTCGCAGCAAATGGGGAGTGTCTATACACCCCGTTTTCTGTTCCCGTAAATGCATGCATCTGCATGCGTTTGAAGCCGCAAAGGCCCCCCTTAATATAAATAAATATAAAATATATAAATGAATAAACATTTTATTTTATTTCAAAATAAAAATTAAAAAAATCCAATTTATAAATCTCTGCTGCACAAAAAGCAAAAGCTGCTGCTGCAGCAGTTTGCCCGCAGAAAAGCCGCGGGCCAATTTGAATAAATAAATAAATAAAATAAATAATTTAGATAATTGAAGACACAAATAATTTAAATAATTTAATTCGAACAAATAAATAAATAAAAATAAATAATTTAAATAATAAATAAATAAATAATTCAAATAGTTGAAAACATAAATAATCCAAATAATAAATTTAAATGAATAATTAAAAATAAATAGAAATTAATTTTTAGATAAATGCATGCATGCGAATAACTAATGCGATTAAATAAAAGTATTTGAAAAAATATATGTATATATATATATATATATATATATGCAGGAGTCGTTAGGCCAGCGAGAGCTGCTGCTGCTGCTGCTGCTGCTGCTGCTGCTGCTGCTGCTGCTGCTGCTTTGGTTTGTGGGGTTCGTTTGCGGCTCTGAGCTGTACGTACACCGCAGCCCTGTGCTTTTCAGGGAGAAGAGCAGAGCCTCATTTTGCCCCAAGTGGTCAGGAGGCCCTGGGGTAACTAGCACACTGCTGCTGCTGCTGCTGCTGTTGCTGCTGCTGCAGTTGTGTCTGCTGCTGCTGCTGTTGCTGCTGCTGTGAGGGTCTTTGACTCTGCCGCTATACTGCGTATAGGGGGTATCTATGCAGTGCCAACTTCCGCAGCTGCTGCTGCAGCGGCTGCTGCCGCTGCCACATCCTTTGTATTTGCTGCTCTTACTACTATTACTACTACTGCTGCTGTTGCTGCTGCTGCTGCTGCTGCTGCTGCTGCAGAAGTTTGCGGGGACGGCTATTTGCCTGGCTTTAGAGGGACAGTCACGAACTGGACTCTTTATGAAGATGCCCTTCTTGATGTACTCACAGCACCCGACTCAGGGTAAGCAGCAGCAGCACTAGTAGCAGCAGCACTGAGAGTATCTGATGTTCCCGCTGAAGCGGATACTGTTGCTGCTGCTACGACTGCGGCAGATGCTTCTTGTCTTGTTGCTGCTGCTGCTTTTGCTGCTGTGGCGCTGCTGGGGGTGCTGCAGCAGCAGCAGCTGCTGCTGCATGCGGGTTTAATTCCAGCGCAGCCTCATCAGCAGCAGCTGCCCCCGTTCCTCACCTCGCACAACCCCCGTGCTGCCGCTGCTGCCACTGCCGCTGCCACTGCTGCTGCTGCTGCTGCTGCTGCTGCTGCTGCTGCTGCTGCTGCTGCAGGGTGCACCCGGAGACTGTGGGGGGCCGCTTCTTGTGGTGCGAAAGCAGCTTAAGGTCTCCAGAGCACTTCGGCCGCCTTGGGGAGATTTGCTTCGAGCTGCTGGAGGCGGAAAGGTTCCTTTCAGTGGACAAGGTAGGCTGCTGCTGCTGCTGCTGCTGCTGCTGCTGCTGCTGCTAGTGGTGCTGCAGGTGCTGCGGCAGCTGATGCTGCTGCAGCTGGTGCTGTCCCCGCCACTGCTTTTGCTGCCGTTGTTGCTGTGCTTGCTGCTGCTGTTGCTGCTGCTGCTGCCGCTGCTGCTACTGCTGCTAATGCGGCTCCTGCTGATGCTGCTACTGCTGTTGCTGCTGCCATTACTGTCGCTGCTTCTGTAGTACTACTCTTGCCGCCGCTGCTCCTGCTGCTGCTGCTGCTGCTGCTGCTGCTGCACTTCTTTTGGTGCATGTGCGTTTCTCAGGACACACTTTCGGCTTTGGCGATAAGCGGCTGCTTGCTGAGTCCCGCTGAACTGTCTGCGGACCTGGGAGACAGCAGCAGCAGCAGCAGCAGCAGCAGCAGCAGCAGCAGCAGCAGCGCGCTGCAGGTGCTGCGCTGCATGCAGCACTTCTCGGGACTCATTGTGGACTTGGGCGCTTCTCTCATTCGCATAACTCCCATTTTGTCTGGACAAGCTTTGGGCTGTTTGGCTGTGGAGTTGCCGCTGGGGGGCAGAGACATAGACTCTTTTCTCTGCAGCAGCTTGCTGCAGCAGCAGCAGCAGCAGCAGCAGCAGCAGAGGCAGCAGGAGCTGAAGCAGCCAGTCAAAGTCGACTTCAGGCCTTGCTACTGCGCAATGGTGGGACGCCTCACAGCCTGAGTTCCTTTGCAGCAGCAGCAGCAGCACCAGCAGCACCAGCAGCACATGCGTTCTTTCCCGGCAGCAGCTGCTGCTGCGTTGCTGCTGCTGCTGCTGCTGCTGCTGCAGGCTGCAGCGCGCTCGGTAAAGGAACAAGTCGTCTGCTGCGCCACAGAGAGAGGGCTCGTTTTTGCTGCGGAAACATCTCTGGCTAGGAAAAACCCCTGCAGTGTACGTACACCTCGAGGCTGCAGCCGCTGCAGCAGCAGCAGCAGCAGCAGCTTCTGCAGCAGCAGCTGGCCGGGCGCAGACTACAACAGCAACACGAAGAAGCGCCGCTGCGAGGAGGGACTCTGGGAAGCCGCTGAGGACACACATGTGAAGCACCAGCAGCAGCAGCAGCAGCAGCAGCAGCAGCAGCAGCTCGAGACTCAGTGGCTGGTTGGTGACTGTCGCGTTGCTGCTGCCGAGCTTCTGTTTGACGCAAAGACCCTCACAGAGTACAGACACAGCCGGGTGAGGCCTGCTGCCATTTTTGCTGCGGCCTTGCTGCTGCTGCTTTGCTGCTGCTGCTCCGTTGCTGGTGCTGCTCCTTTGTTGCTGCTGCACCTTTGCTGCCGCTGCTGCTGCTGCCGCTGCTGCTCCTCTGCTGCCGTCGCTGCTGCTGTTGCTGCTGCTGCTACTTCTGCTGCTGCCCCTTTGCTGCTGCTGCTCCTTTGCTGCTGCTGCTCCTTTGCTGCTGCTGCTGCTGCAAGCTACGAATTGGCGGGTTTGCTGCGCTGCTGCAGGCCGAGGCGGAGCCCCTGAGCGCCCTCCATTTGCTGCCGCTGCAGACAGCCGTGGCAGCTGTGGTGGAGAAGTGCCCCATAGACACTCGAAAGTGATTTTTGTCTTTTTATCCCCTAGAACCTGCTGCTGCTGCTGCTGCTGCTGCTGCTGTTGCTGCTGCTGCTGCTGCTGTTGCTGCTGCTGCTGCCGTTGTTGCCTTGGTGCGTTTGCCCCGCTTCTGCCTGCTGTGGCTTCATCGTCCTTTCTGATCAAGCTCTTGCTGCTGCTGTTGCTGCTGCTGCTGCTGCTGCTGCTGCAGGTGTTTGCTG
Source organism: Eimeria necatrix (assembly GCF_000499385.1). Taxonomy (NCBI): domain Eukaryota; phylum Apicomplexa; class Conoidasida; order Eucoccidiorida; family Eimeriidae; genus Eimeria; species Eimeria necatrix. The sequence goes on from NW_013652516.1 coordinate 42,479, forward strand.
CAAAATGTTTTCGTTGTGGGGGGCACGTCACTCATACCCGGAGTGGCGGTTCGCCTTCAGACGGAGCTTAGGGTGAGCTGCTGCTGCTGCTGCTGCTGCTGCTGCTGCTGCTGCTTTGCTGCTGCTGCTGCTGCTACTTCTGTCGCTACTGCCTGTGCACAGAGGCATCATCTACCAAGAGGCTGAGGTGCTGCATCTGCTGCTTCTGGGGCCAACGCAACTTGCTGCTGCAGTCGCCGCTGCCGCGCGATGATGCGCATAAAGTAGCGATTGCGGCTGCCTCTGCTGCCGTTGCTGCTGCTGCTGCTGCTGCTGCTGCTGCGGCTGCTGCTGTTGCTGACTCGAGCAGTTTCGGCTGCCGCAGCCCCGGTGACTGCTTGGCTCTGCTGTCGCTCTGCTCTTACTGCTGAGGTCTGCTGCTGCTGCTGCTGCTGCTGCCACACGAACCACTAGGAGCTGCATGGGGCTGCTGCTGCAGCACTTCGTTTTATTTGATTGACCCACCTCCCCCGGCAGCAGCAGCAGCTGCACTGCCAAGTCTTGCTGCTGCTGTTTCAGCTATTGCTGCTACAACTGTTGCTGCCGCCACTGTAACTGTGCTGCTGCTGCTGCTGCTGCTGCAGGAGCTGTACCGATACCGCAAAGCACATGCTTCCTTCCTTCCCCGTGTGCATGTGCTGCCTCACCCGGAGCTGCAGCAGTAAGTTTGTTTTCTTTTATTTCATTTCTGTTTGATGCATTTCTCTCTTTCTTCCATTATTTAATTTTTTATTTTTCTCGACCAGCACATTCAGTATTCAGTTTGTTTGCTGCCTGCCGTCTGTTTCCATCCTGAGCGCTTTTGAGGCAGCAGCAGCAGCTGCTGCTGCTGCTGCTGCAGCTGCTGTGTGGACTGCAGAAGAAGAAAAGAAGGCAGCAGCAGCCAAGCAGCAGCAACAAGTGCACGAGCTGCAGAAGAAGCAACGGCAGCAGCAGTCACGTAGCAGCAGCAGCAGCAGCAGCAGCAGCAATAGCAGCTACAGCAGCAGCAACAGCAGCAGCAACAGCAGCAGCTGCACTGTGTGTGCGTGCAGTCATGCGGCCGTCTGTGGGGGCTTTCGGTTTGGTGTCCAGCACCACTACGATCTGAATAACATGACGAGGGAGCAGGTGAGCAGCAGCAACACAGCAGCAACGCAGCAGCAACACAGCAGCAACGCAGCAGCAACACAGCAGCAACGCAGCAGCAACACAGCAGCAACGCAGCAGCAGCACCAGCAGCAGCAAGGCGGCAGCAAGGCAGCAGCAAGGCAGCAGTTGAAGCACAGCACTAGTGGCTCATTTCGAGGCAGCGCCGTTAAGGTGCCGTTTATACTGCTGCTACTGCTGCTAACTCTGCTGCTGCTGCTGCTAACGCTGCTGCTGCTAATGCTGCTGCTGCTGCTGCTAACGCTGCTGCTGCTGCTTTGCGCGCAGTACTATGAGAACGGACCTTCTCTGCTGGAGAGCTTTAGCTGTCGCGGGCGCCTCCGCTAAAGCTTAAAGCACACCCGAACGGCTGCTGCAGCATACTGCAGCAAACTGCAACATACTGCAGCAAGCTGCAGCAAGCTGCAGCAAGCTGCAGCAAGCTGCAGCAAGCTGCCGCAAACTGCAGCAAACTGCAACAAACTGCAGCTTGCTGCAGCAAGCTGCAGCACGCTGCCGCAAACTGCTGCAAGTTACAGCAGGCTGCAGCAGGCTGCAGCAGACTACATCAGGCTGCAGCAAACTGCAGCAGCATTCTGCGGCATTCTGCAGCAGATTGCAGTGCACAGACTGCAGCAAACTGCAGCTGCAGCAGACTGCAGCAGGCTGCAGCAGACTATGGTGCACAGACTGCAGCAGACTTCTGTGAATCTCTGACACTCCAAGTCCACTTCATTGAGTTTTCATGCTGCGCGGCTTGCAGCATTTCATAAAGGCGCAGCAGCAGCAGCAGCAGGTTCTGCTGCTGCCTCAGCATAGCTGCAGCAGCAGGAACAGGAGCAGCTTCCACAGGTTGCCACAACTGAGAAGTGCTTAGATGAGAAGCAGCAACTTTGGGCAGTAACATCTGCAACAGTAGCTGCTGCTGCTGCTGCTGCTGCTGCTGCTGCTGAAGCAGCTTCTGCTCTGATGCTACTTGAGTGTCATCGCCTCATTACGTGGATGCAACAGTGCAGCCAAGTGCTGCTGCAGCAGCTGCTGCTGGTGCAGTGGACGCTGCTGCAGCAGCTGCTGCAGCGGCAGCAGCAGCTGCTGCTGCTGCTACCGCTGCTGCTGAGCTTCAGAATTGAAAAGGGCCCTCTGATTGGCCGCTGCAGAAGTCCGTGCTGCGTCAGCACTGCTGCTGCTCCCCTGAAGAGAAGCTGCTGCTCCCTTTGCTGTAGATCTCAATGTTTTAGAAAAGAGATGAAGTTGCTGCTGCTGCAGGGAATATTGGAGCAGCAGAAGACGCGGTGTACGTACACCCGCGGGGCTGATGTGGTCTACGCAGTTGGGTTTGTGGCAGTGGCAGCAGCAGCAGCCACAACAGCAGCAGCAAAAGCAGCAGCAGCAACATGAGCAGTTCAGCAGCATCAAAGCAACAGCAGCACCAGCGGCAGTAGCAGCAACAACAGCAGTTGCAGCAGCATCAGTAGCAACAGCAGCAGCAACAACAATAGAAGCAGCAGCAACAACAAAAGCAACAGCAGCACCAGAAGCACGAGCAGCAACAGAGCAGCAGCAGCCACTGCAGCAGCACGGGGGCTGGGCTGCAGGCGAGTTTTTTTCAACTAAAAACGAAGGCAAGTAAAGACAAAGACAGAAGCAGCAGGCAGACACATGGGGGGACCTAAGGGGCCTCCATTTTTCTTATAGATTTCGAATTAATAGATCTGGAATGTTCATTAAATCGCGGGCATTTTAGAGGCAATCTAAAACCTGTGTTCCTTTACTTTTATTACTTTCTTTAAACAACATTTAATTAAAGATTTGACGAAAATATGCTGCGGAAGTAAAGTACGCTGCAGGTTTTCAGGTGTATGCACACCTAATTTCCGCCGCAAGGCAGGCCAAATTCAGCAGAAAATGCCCCTTTTAGAATTTATTTGTTGAAGAATATGTTTTAAAGTTTATTTGTTCATAAAAAGATAAATTAATTTGGCAAATTGCTTATGCAAACTTGAAAAGCAACAGCAACCGTCGCGTTAGTAGTCCAGGGGTAGGATGCAACCCTCCCAAGGTTGCGACCCGGGTTCGAGTCCCGGCTGACGCACTTCTCTTTTTCCTTCAAACTGGCGATTTAAATCTGTTTTTAGCCTTTTAATGCATTTATAATCTATTTATAAGTGAAAAGGAAAAATAATTTGAAAGAAAAACCCATTTTTTCATTGCACACAGGGCTGCTGTCGGCTGTGGGGCGGCGGGCGCTGCGGCTTCGCTGCTGCTGCGCAGCACCCGTAGAAGCCTCTTTGGAAAATCCTCGAGACTAAAAAATAAGTGGAAAGAATTAAAAGGAAAAATAAAATAGCAGTTTGGATTTAGTTGCTGCTGCAGTGGCGGCGCTGCGCTCAGCTGCTGCGCTGCTGGCTGAGAGCCTTTGGCTGTGTGCACGCAGCCGAGTGCCTGCTGCACCTGCAGCGTGAGGCTGCAGCAGCAGCAGCAGCAGCAGCAGCAGCAGGCCGCAGGGGGGGCTGCAGAAGCCCCGAAGCAGAACTAAAGAGGCCCCGAGAAAGCCACTTCTGCAGATCAGCAGCAAACTAGTTTCCACCATGCCCCTAGACAGAGCCACAGCCGCTTACTGCGCGCGGGCCATCTCGGAGTTGAAGGCCACCCGAGAGGGCTCCCTGAGCAGGACTGAGCTGAAGAAGCTGCTGCAGGGTCAGGCCGCAAGCAGCAGCAGCAGCAGCAGCAGCAGCTGCTGCTGCTGCTGCAGCTGCAGCAGAGGCAGCCGTGAAACACTAGCGGCAGTAGAAGCTGCAGCGACAACAGTAGCAGCTGCAGCAGCAGCGGCTTTAGGAAAAGTAGATTAGGTAGCTGTAGCGGCAGCAGCGGGAGCAACGCAGTAGCAGCAACTGTAGCTGCAGCAGCAGCAGCAGCACTGCAGCAGCAGCAGCAGCTAGTAGTTTACTATTTTAAGATGAAATACGCTCACAGAAGCAGCAGGTTGCTGCTGCTGTGTCTCTTCCCCGTGCCTTTTGCTGCAGCTTTTATCCCCTGCTGCTGCAGCCTGTGAAAGGCCACTGCCTTCGTTGCTTGCTCGCTGCAGCTGCTGCAAAACCCTAAACCCTAAACCCTAAAACAGCGTATACTGTGTGGTCCGCAGAAATACTGGGGGCCAGTGCCACCGACGATCTTATCTTTTCCCTCATGGCCGAAATTGAGCAGGACTGCACGGGCCAAATCGGTGGGCTAAACCCTAAACCCTAAACCCTAAACCCTAAACCCCAAACCCTAAACCCCAAACCCTGAACCCTCAAAACTCCTCTTCTCTGCAACGCAGAGTTCTCGGAGATTCTTCGAGTCTTTGAACGCCAAGCCGCGGAAGTTTACGACGAAGATGAAGTCCAAGATATGAGTGAGAAGCAGCAGCAGCAACAGCAGCAGCAGCAACAGCAGCAGCAGCAACAGCAGCAGCTGCAGCAGCAGGAGCCACTTCAATTGCTTTTGCCTTTGCTCAGCTAATGTATGGGTCGCTCTGGGAGGCTCTGCGAGCTGTCTTGACCAGCCCATACCCTTCCGTAGGCCTGTTGCTGCTGCTGCTGCTGTTGCTGCTGCTGCTGCTGTTGCTGCTGCTTTTGTTGCTGTTGCTGTTGCCGCTGCTACTGCTTCAACAAGATAAACTGCTGCTGCTGCTATGTCTGGTGTTGCTGTAGCACCAAAGCTGCCGCTGCTGCTGCTCTTCCGGTTGCTGCCCTTGCTGCTGCAGCAGCAGGAAACGCATTGCTGCTACTGTTGCTGTTCCTGCTGCTGCCCTTGCCGCAGCAGCAGCAGGAACACCTGCCCTTGCTGCTGCAGCAGCGGGAACAGCTGCCGCTGCTGCTGCTGCTGCTGCAGCTGCTGCTAGGTAGCAGTGTCTGAGTGGGCTTTGCTGCAGAAAAGCTGCTGAAGGCTTTCAAAGAAAACTTCAACATGGCTGTAGACGAAGAGGTCAGTGGGCCCCAGGGGGCCCCCAAAGTGACCCTAAGGGGCCCCAGGGGGCCCTTAAGATGCCCCTAAGGGCCCCCAGGGGGCCCCCAAAGTGACCCTAAGGGGCCCCAGGGGGCCCTTAAGATGCCCCTAAGGGGCCCCAGGGGGCCCTTAAGATGCCCCTAAGGGGCCCCAGGGGGCCCCCAAAGTGCCCCTAAGGGGCCCCGGGGGGCCCCCAAAGTGCCCCTAATAAGCCCCTGGGGGCCCCTGAGTGCCCCCCATAAGCCCCGAGGGGCCCCCAAAGAAGCCCCAAGGGGCCCCCAATATGCCTTTCTTGAGGGGCCCTTTTAAAGAGTCTCAAAAGATCCATTTTAAGCCTTTAAAGGCTCCTAAAGACAGCCTAGGGTACCTTAGGGGGGCCCCTGCGCCTCAGCGGGGGCCCCCAAAAAGGGCCCCCTTCGGGGCGGGCATGGGGGCCCCCTTGGATACCCATGTGGGCCCCAGGGGGGCCCCTCGAGGGGCCCCCAAGCAGGCCGCTGTGTTCAGTCGTGTGCATTTGCGCTGTTGCTGCTGCTGCTGCTGCTGCTGCTGCTGCTGCTGCTGCTGCTGCTGCTGGGCTTCAGGCACTGAGGGCCGCGCTGAGAGTGGGGGAAGGAGATAAACTATATTACGCGGTAAGGCAGCAGCAAAAAGTCTCTTAAAATAAAGGGGGCTGAAGCTAGGACGCTGCTGCTGCTGCTGCTGCTGCTGCTGCTGCTGCTGCTTCAGCCACAGCTGTTGCAGCAGACGCTTTACACAGTCTCTGTGGGCGCCGCTCTGCGCTGCAGGCATTCAACGCCTACTACAGGTGAGGGGCCCCCTTTAGGGGCCCCTGGGGGCCCCTCAGGACCCTTGGGGGCCCCCTGGAGCCCCTGGGGGCCCCTCAAGACCCTTGGGGGCCCTTGGGGCCCCCCGGCGGCCTTTGCGGGCCCCTGTGGATCCCTGAAGGCGCTTGAGGGCCCCCTGGGGCCCTCAAGGGCCTCTCACGGGCCCCAGGGGGCCCCTCAGAGGGGCCCCCTGGGGCCCCTGAGAGGGGCCCCCTGGGGCCCCTGAGAGGGGCCCCTAGTACTAAAAGCTGCAGAGATATGAGTAGATGGAACTGGAGACAGAAAAAGCAGCAGCAAAAAGGAAAAAGAAAGAGGAAAGAAAAAAAGAAAAATAAAGAAACTGGAGAGTGATGAAAGAAGGGAACGAGAGGCAGCAAAGAGCGACAGCAGCAGCAAATTAAAGCGTTGCTGCTGCTGCTGCTGCTGCTGCTGCTCCAGTCTATGCTGGCATGTGTGCCAAGCTCTAGAAGCTCCGAAGCCCTACTCCAAACCCTACACCCAATTGCAAACCCTAAACCCCAGCCCAAACCCTAAACCCTAGCTCAAACCCTGAACCCTCATTTCCTGCAAGGCTTATGCTGCCGTGGTCTACCAGCCGCAGCCACCTGGCCAGAGGCCTCGAGAGCTGCTCTAAACCCTAAACCCTAAACCCTAAACCCTCGGCTGTACATACACTTCGGAGCTCGGCTGTTGAGCTATGCGTACACCTCGAATGCCTGGGCAAGCCTGCAGGGTTTATTTTCAACAAAAAGTTATTTAAAATATAAAATAAAAAATATACTTGTGGATATTTGTTTCCTTCAAGAACATAACCACTAGCTAGGGGCCCCCCACTGCAGATGAGGGGCCCCCAACTTCCAGGGTCACTGGGGGGCCCCCCGGGGGCCCTGGGGGGCCCCCGGGGGCCCCATGAGCCTCGAGAGAAAACCCTGAGGAGAGTTTGATTTAAGAAGTTTGTTACTTTTCTTTCAAAAAGCCAGCAGCATTTCAAGTGACACCCTCTTTCCTAGGGTTTAGGGTTTAGGGTTTAGGGTTTAGGGTTTAGGGTTTAGAGAGCACATTAAGGTTTGCTGTGAGGCGGCAGCGACCCGTAGGCCTCGACAGCGTCGGGCCTGCGGGAAATTAGGGTTTAGGGTTTGGAGTGGGGTTTAGGGTTTGGAAGAGGGTGTAGGGCCTCAAAAAGGGTTTAGGGTTTAGATCTTCAGTGTTTAAGGATCAGGGTTTGGGGCCTCGGAGCCTCAGGCTCCAGGGTTTAGAATTTAGGGTTTAGGGTTTAGGGTTTAGGGGGGCCCCACTCTGGGCCCTAAGACTGACACCAGAGGGGCCCCGCAATGCTCGCTGGGGCGCTAAAGCCAGCAGGCCTGCAGCAGCAGCAGCAGCAGCAGCAGCAGCATCGAGTGCAGCAGCAGCAGCAGCAGCAGCGAGTGCAGCAGCAGCAGCACCTCCCGCGAGCGAAGCTGCTGCTGCCTCTGCTGCTGCTCCTCTTCAGCCTGTGGGGCCCCCCCTGGGTTCTGACCCAAGGGGGGCCCCTGGAGGGGCCCCCTCAGGGGCCCCTCCAGGGGCCCCCTTTGCTGGCAGCAGCTTCACTGCTGCAGCAACGCGGTGCCCACTATTTGCTGCTCCGCGGCGTCTACAGCAGCAGCAGCAGCAGCAGCTGCAGCAGCAGCAGCAGCTGCTGCTGCGGCAGCCTGCAGCGCCGTCGCACTGCCCTAGACTGCCCCGCGGGCTTCATAACAAATCTGGGGCCTCTAGTGACTGAGGGGGGCCCCCAAGGGGGGCCCCCTTACCCCCAAGGGGGGCCCCCTTACCCCCAAGGGGGGCCCCCTTACCCCCAAGGGGGGCCCCCTTGCCCCGAAAGGGGGGCCCCCTGCCCGTTGGGGGCCCCCCAGACCCTCCCGGGGGCCCCTCCTGCGCTGTGGGGCCGGCGGCGGGGGCCCCCCGAGCAGCAGGGGGGCCCCCGGGGCCCCCAGGGGGGCCCCCAGGGGGGCCCCCAGGGGGGCCCCCAGGGTACCCTGGGGGCCCCCTGGGACCGCGCAGCATTTGTTAAGGGCCTTCGCCCCAAACTGCAGGCTTGTGTAGAAGCCCTGCAGCAGCACTTCCTCGCCATTGGCAGTCTACAGCTAACGTAAGCAGCAGCAGCAGCAGCAGCAGCAGCAGCAGCAGCAGCAGCAGCAGCAGCAGCAGCAGCAGCAGCAGCGGTTGTAGCAGTCGGGTGGGGGGAGACGAAGCAGGAATAGTAGTAGCATTAGCAGCAGCAGAAGCTGCAGCAGAAACGAGTGGAGCAGCAGCAGCAGCGGGAGCAGCACTGGAAGCAGTAGCAGCAGCAACATGAAAAGTGTCAGCAACTGCAGCAGCAGCAGCAGCAGCAGCAGCAACAGCAGCAACTTTGCGACTGCTGCCTTGCAGGCCCGCCACGCTGGCCCAGGTGAAGGTCACTGTGGAAGCCCCTGAGGGGCCACCAGCACAGCAGCAGCAGCAGCAGCAGCAGAAGCAGCAGCAGAAGCGGCAGCAGCAGAAGCAGCGTCAGCAGCAGAAGCAGCAGAAGCAGCAGCAGCAGCAGCAACCTTTGCATGCAGTCGCCAGCATACACATACTGGGAGCTTCCGAGCTGCTGGTGAGGCCTCACGAAGCAGCAGCTGCTGCTGCAGTTGAGGCAGCTCTAAGAAATGCCCCGGGTGGCTTTAGTGTCTGCCTGCAGCAGCAGCAGCAGCAGCAGCAGCAGCAGGAGCGTGACTCCACTGGGAAGCCAATTCCGTACGTGCCCTTCGCCAGGCGGGGCTGCTGCTGCTGCCGTAGCTCTTGCTGCTGCTGCTGCTGCTGCTGCTGCTGCTGCTGCTTGTGCTGTCCTGGTTGCTGCGGTTGTCTTGAAGCCATGCAGTGCTGTCGTTTCTGCTGCTGCTGCTGCTGCTGCTGCCACTGCTGCTGCTTTTGTTGCTGTTTTGTGCGCAGGGAGTTTATTGTCCGTCGGCCCAGCGTCACGCGAGAATGGCGGTGAGCGCTGCTGGTGCTGCTGCTGCAGCAGCAGCTGCTGCTGCTGCTGCTGTTGCTGCTGTTGCTGCTGCTGTTTCTGCCGTTGTTTCTGCTGCTGTTTCTGCTGCTGTTTCTGCTGTGGTTACCGCTGCTCTTTTTGCTTTTGTTTCTGGTGCTGTTGCTGTTGCTGCTGGCGTTGCTGTTGCTGTTGCTGCTGTGTTTGCTGCTGCTGCTGCTGTTCCTGCTGCTGCTGCTGTTCCTGCTGCTGCTGTTGCCTCCCTCTACATTGTTTGCTGCTGCTGGTCTGCCCGGCCTGCGCAGCCCCAGAGCAGCTCGGCCTATTCCTTTTCTTATCTCTTTTTATTTATTTACTTATTTATTTATTTATTTATTTATTTATTTATTTATTTATTTATTTATTTATTTATTTATTTATTTTATATTCTTTGTTTGCTTATTTGTTTTTTATTTTTAATTCTTTCTTGTTCTTCTTTTATCTCTCTCACTCTCTGTCTTTTCTTTTATCGCTCCGCCTCTCTTTGCTTCATTCGTCCTCTTTTTTTCTTTTTTATTTTCTTTTTTCTTTTTATTTCCTTTATGAGCTTTAAGTCTCTTTATTTTGTCTCCTTTTTATTTATTTATTTCTTTTTTCTTTTTCTTTTCTCTATTTATTTTTTCTCTTTTCTGCTTTTTGTTTTGCTGCCTCTGGACCTTTTGCTGCTGCTAGACAAGCTGAGGTCCGGCGGGCCAAAGAAGCAGCAGAAGCAACAAAAGTCTCTCTAAGGTAGGCCGCTCTTCAGCAGCAGCAGCAGCAGCAGCAGCAGCAGTAGCAGCAGCAGCAGCAGCAGCAACGGTAGCAGCCTTTCTGTGTCTCACGCCAGTACCGCTTCTCTTCTAGTTGCAAGTAAGCACTTGGAAGTAATACGAGGGCCGCAGTGGAGCAGCAGCACCAGCAGCAGCAGCAGCAGCAGCAGTGCAGCAGCAGCAGCAACAGGTTGCGGTGCTGCTGCTTCAGGGCTGTGAGGCGGGAGGCCCTGCAGCGCGTGCGCGAAAAGCTGAACAGCAAACGCATTGGAGAGGATGAGGCCCATGCAACAGAGGTGGGGCTTTGAAACTCTGCTGCTGCTGCTGCTGCTGTTGCTGCTGCTGCTGCTGCTGCTGCTGCTTCCTACTAGTGTATTTAGTGTTGAGGCCATGTGTCCCCTCCGTAGCCGCCCAAAATCCTGCGTACAACTAAAGCTCCACTGCCTCTGCTGCTGCTGCTGCTGCTGTTTTTACTCTCACTGCTGTTGCTGCGCTGCTGCTGCGCTGCTGCTGCTGCGCTGCTGCTGCTGCTGCGCTGCTGCTGCTGCAGGCTGCAGTGGATCGCGAAGTAGAAACTTTTGTCTCTGCTGTCAGCGACTGTCTGCGGCAGAAGCAAAAGGCCCTCCTCTCGTTTGCCTAGAGCTTCATGGGCCCATAATTTCCCGAACTTGACTCTAAACCCTAAACCCTAAACCCTAAACCCTAGAAAACTCCAAAAACCCTTAGTGAGCCCGATGAAGTTAACTTAAAGAGCTCACCACCCTTTAAAGAGTTCTAAAGATTCTTAAAGGATCTAGAGGGACCCAAAAGGACATTTAAAGGACTCAAAAGGCCTCAAAGAACTTCAAAGATTTTAAAAGAATCTTTGGAAACACAAATGAGTTTTAGAGGATTTTAAGGGGCAGCAAAAGGTTTTAAATGATCTTGGAAAGACTTAAGGGCCCCAAGAGTGTTAACTAATTCTAAATGGACCTTAAAAAGCTTTAGTGGACCTTAATGGACCTTAAAGGGTTTTAGTGGACCTCAGTGGACCTTAATGGACCTTAGTGGACCTTAAAGAACTCTAAAAAGGACTTTAATGGACCTTAAATGGTTTTAGTGGACCTTAATGGACCTTAGTGGACCTTAATGGACCTTAAAGGACTTTAAAAAGGACCTTAATGGACCTTAAAGGGTTTTAATGGACCTTAATGGACCCTAATGGACCTTAGTGGACCTTAAAAGACCTGGAATGACTTCAAAACACCTTAAAAGGGACCTTAAAATTGGCCTTAATGGACCTTAATGGACCTCAGCGGACCTTAAAGAGGACCTTAATGGACCTCAGTGGACCTCAGTGGACCTTAAAGGACCTTAAAGGACCTTAAAAAGAACCTTAAAGAAATTTAAAGGACTTTACAGGACCTTAAAGGACTTTAAAGGACCTTAAAGGACCTTAAAGGACTTTAAAGGACCTTAGAAGACTTTAAAGGACCTTAAAGGACTTTAAAGGAACTTAAAGGACTTTAAAGGACTTCAGAAAGCCTTAAAGAAGTTCAAAAGACCTTAAATGACTTCAAAGGACTTCAAAGAATTTTAAAGAAATATTTTAAGAGACCTCAGAGGGCCTCTAGGGGCTTTAAGAGGCGCTGCAAAGCCGAAGAAAACTTCGAGAAAGTTTTGAGACTTTGAAGAAAGTTGGAAAGACTTTTGAAGGACCAAATGGATTTAAAGGCCCCTAAAGGACCTAATAAACCTCAAAGACAGTCAAAAGGTTTCAAAAAGACTTCAAAAATATTTAAAAAGATTTAAAAAAATTCACAAAAGTCTTTAAAACCTTTAAAAGACTTAAAGAGTCTCAAAAGGACTTTACCAAGTGCAACTTAAAGAGGCTTAAAGGCCATTAGGAAATGAAAAAGACCCAAAAGACCTTTAAGAGACATAAAATGAAATTTAAAAACTTTGGAAGAGTTTACAAAAGTTTTTAAGACTTTTGAAGACTTTCGAAGAATTCAGAAGAGTTTAGAAGACTTTAAAAGACTTTAAAAGGCTTTAGAAGGTCTTAGAGAACTTCAAACGACTTTGAAGGACTTCAGAAGACTTTAGAAGGCTTTAAAAGACTTTAAAAGACTTCGAAAGATTTCAAGATTTCTTAAAAGTCTTTTTAAGTCTCTTTAAAAATTTTAAAGAGACTTTAAAAGACTTTTAAGGACTTTAGAAACATTTAGAAAACTTTGAAAGATATTAGAAGACTTCAAAAGGTTTCAAAAGACATCAAAAGACTTTAAAGGACTTCACGAGTCTTCAGAACATCTCAGAGAACTTTAAAGGACTTTAAAAGATTTTGAAAGATTTAAAAAAGTTAAAAAGACTTAAAAGACTTCAAAAAACTTAAAAAGGCTTTAAAGGAGTTTAAAGGACTCTTAAAGATTTCCAGAAACTTTTTAGTAATCAAAAGAATCTTTAAAAGATCCTTAAAGACCTCAAAAGATTTTTAAAGACTTTTAATGAAGATAAAGGATTTTAAAATATCATAAATAATTTTTAAATATCTTTCAAAACCTTAAAAGACTTTTAATGATCTTAAATGATTTTAAATTGTTTTAAAAGATCTTCAAACACCCTAGGAGGACCTTGAAAGACTTTAAATGATCTTAAATGATCTTAAATGATTTTAGATGATCTTAAATGATTTTAAATGATTTTAGATGATTTTAAATGATTTTAAATAATCTTTAAATACTTCAATAAACCTTAAAGGAGCTTAAAGGGCCTAAAAAGGATCTTGAAGAGGACTAAATGGGTCTTTTAAAAGCTCCAAAAGAGTCTTAAAAGATCTAAAAGAATCTTAAAAAACTCCACAAAACCTCTAAAGAGCTGAAGGAAACTAAAGACTGCGCCAGGCGCCAACAGCAGTCTGCATGCGGCTTTAAAAGGGCCACACAAAGCCAGGGGGGCCCTTGGGGGGCCCCACAAGAGGCCCTTGGGGGGCCCCACAGGAGGCCCTTGGGGGGCCCCACAGGAGGCCCTTGGGGGGCCCCACAGGAGGCCCTTGGGGGGCCCCACAAGAGGCCCTTGGGGGCCCCCACAAGAGGTCCTTGGTGGGCCCCACAAGAGGGCCCCACAAGGGGCCCTTGGGGGGCCCCACACAAGGCCACAGGAAGGCCCTTAGAGGGCCCCACAGAGGAGCACCTACAGGGGCCCCCACACGGGGCCCCACAGGAGGCCCCTTAGGGGGCCCCCCACGGGGCCCCCCTATAGGGGACTTCCTCCTGATGGGGCCCCCTGGGGGGCCCCCTGTAGGACCCCCTGTGGGGCCCCTTGTGAGGGGCCCCGTGGGGCCCCTTGGGTCCAAGGGGCTTCAGAAGCCCCGAGCTGCTAGGGTCACCTGCAGTACGCGGTGCCTTGCAGCAGCAGCTGCAGCAACAAGTGCAGCAGCAGCAGCAGCAGCAGCAGCTGGCGGAGCCGCTGCTGCTGAACTGGCAGCAGCGCCGCCTGCGGCGCTCGCTGCAGCTGCTGCCGTGGCTGCTGCACCTGCAGCAGCAGCAACGGCGGCCTGCAGCGCCTTTGCTTCCTGCGACAGCAGCGGCTGCTTAACTGCAGCAGCAGCAGCACCAACTGCCAGCTGCAGCAGCGGAGTCACTCCCCTGAAGACCCAGAAGTTAGCAGCAACATCATACCTCTCAAACTCGACTCCCTCGATGCACGCGCAGGCAAACCGTTGCTGCTGCTGCTGCTGCTGCTGCTGCTGCTGCTGCTGCTGCTGCTGCTGCTGCAGCGCAGCACGGGCAGGCTCCAGGAACCGGGGCACTTGGGAAGCGCTGCTGCTGCTGCCCTCAGGGGGGCCCCCACTCCGCAGCTGCACGCAGCAAATCTGGAGGCCCCCAGTCATTAAGTAGAGGGCCCCCTCAGCCTCTGGGGGGCCCCCCTGCGGGGCCCCGCGGGGCCCCTGCTGCTGCCCCTGCGAAGCAGAACGCAACACAAGCGCACCCCACATGCTGCTGCTGCTGCTGCTGCTGCTGCTGCTGAGTGGCCTGCGGGGGCTGACTGGGGCAGCAGCAGACTGCAGCAAAACTCACCTGGACCCCGCAGCTTAGCTGCAGGTGCAGCAGCAAACCAACAAGGTCATAGGGGAGGCCCCCTGCGAGGCCTAGGGCCCCGGGGGCCCCCCTGGGCAGCTGCTCAAGGGGCCCCCCAGGCACTTCGAGGCCCCAGAGGGGGGCATTCCATGCTGCACTGCTGCCGTCCTTTGCTGCTGCTGCTGCTGCTGCTGCTGCTGCTGCTGCTGCTGTGCTGCCCACGCGGCCCTCCAAGCAGTGGGGCCCGAACCCGCAGCAGCTAAGATGAGCCCCAGAGAGCGCCGGCAGACGCAGCAGCAAAGGCAGGGCCTGCGGGGGCACTAACTGCTGCTGCTGCCTTTGAATTGCTGAATTTGCAAAAAGGAAAGAGATAGAACCAAAGAGGGGAAACACAGCGCTGCGAGCAAGGGGACCAGCAAGCAAGTGGCAGCAGCAGCGAAGCAGCAGCAGCAGCAGGCAGCAGCAGCAGGAAACAGCAGCAGCAGGGAGGCCGAAGCAGCAAGAATGCAGCAGCAAGGCAGCAGCAGCAGCAGCAAGACTCACCGAACAGTGGAATACAGACGGGGGAGGCTGACGTACTGTCCTGCTGCTGCTCTGTGTCTGCGTCTGCTCTCGAGCTCGAGGAGGGTCCTTGCTGTTGCTGCTGCTGCTGCTGCGTTGCCCGCACTGCCTGCAGCAGCAGCAGCAGCGCCTGCTGCGCCCCTCTGCTGCTGCTGCTGCTGCTGCTGCTGCGGGGGGGCCCCCACTCGAAGGCCCACCAGCCGCAGACGCCGGCCTTCCCTAACTACTTCTTGGGTTTCTTCTGTCCAAGGCAAATGCACAAGTGCGAGGGACAATCTGAGTTGCTGCAGGAAGGGCCTCTGCTGCTGCTGCTGCAGCAGCAGCAGCTGCTGCTGCTGCGGGTCCCCCACCCACGGGCAGAATGTGGGGTCCTCGGGAGGCCCCTCGTCCCTCAGTGGGGCCCCACACCCATTGGGCTGCCTATTCTCGTCAGGCCCAAGGCTGCCTTTGCATTCTGCTGCTGCTGCTGCTGCTGCTGCTTGCTGCAGCAGCAAGGCGTCCACTACCAGCAGCCGCGTCTGCTGCGTGACCTGCTGCTGCACTGCAGCAAGCTCGGCAGCAAGTTTCTCTAGCAGCCTCTCGCGCTGCCTTTCCAGTTCCCTTGTGGCTTCCAACGGGTCGTCCTCGTCATCGTCTTCCTGCTGCTGCTGCTGCTGCTGCTGCTGCTGCTTCTGCTGCAGTCTGCGCTCTGCTGCTGCGGCGCTTTCCTCCCGGCAGCGCTGCAGCTGCTCGGCAAGGGCCTCGAGCGGGCCTTGGTGAGCAGCAAGCAGCAGCTGCTCCTGAGCTTGCTTCCACCTGTCCCCCTCGTGCAGCGACAGCAGCACAGGCCGCTGCTGCTGCTGCTGCTGCTGCTGCTGCTGCTGCTGCTGGAGGCGGCAGTGCGGCGGCAGCACCCGCAGCACCACCACCTCCACCAGAGGCAGGGGGCCCCCCACTGGCTTGAGGGCCCTGAGGGGCAGCGGGAAGTACCTGGGGATTGGCAGCAGCCCGAGGCCCTTGGGCAGTCTGGGGGAGCAGCAGCAGCAGCAGCAACTCGACAGCAGCAGGAAGCCTCGCTCGGGGGCCTCCAGGGGGCAGTAGCCCTCGCCGGCGCCTCCCATCTGGGCCCCCTGCAGCAGCAGCCGCAGCATGCGCATGGGCGGGGGGCCCCAGTCCTCCTGCTGCAGCAGCAGCAGCTCCTGCTGCTGCTGCTGCTGCTGCTGCGGACCCCTCACGCCTGCGCCTCTGCTGCTCCCCAGAGACCGACACAAAGCAGCAGCTAAGAAGCAGTCTTGAACTTTTCCAACAATCCAGTAAAAGCCATCAGTAAGAGCCACCTCAGCCACGCCCACCACCTCCTGGGGGCCCCCCGGGGGGCCCCCCGGGGGGCCCCCCAGGGGGCCCCCCCAGGGGGGGGGCCCCCCGGGGGGCCCCCTCTCGGGGGCCCCCGGAACAGACCCTTTTAGGGGCCCCCGCCAGCCAAGAACGCCGAGAGCAAGAGGAAGTGCTGCTGCAGCATCTCCTTCACAAATGCGGCGGAGACAGGAGCGCCAGCCTTCTGCTTCTTTTGCTGCTCGCAGCAGCAGCTGCTGCAGCAGCAGCAGCGGACTCGGGGGCGGGGGCGGGGGCCCCCGCAAAGACTGCAGCAAATATTGCTGCCGCCAACGGAGACACAAGAAGAAGGCGAGGAGGCGGTAGTGGTGGCAAAACCAGCGCCAGTCGAAGCGCGAGAGGCTCGCGCTGCTGCTGCTGCTGCTGCTGCTGCTGCTGCTGCTGCTGCTGCTGCTGCTGGTGGCGGTTGTTGCTGCTGGAGCAGTTCTGTGGCTTTTGAGGGCCCCCACAGGCAGCCTGTGGCGCTGCAGCAGCACTTGCTGCTGCTGCTGCTGCTGCTGCTGCTGCAGCTCGTGCTGCTCCCGCAAGGCGCAGCAAAACATTTGGTACAGCTGCGGGGGGCCCCCCAGCAGCAGCTGCCCGCGGGGCCCCGGCCAGCAAAAGACAAATGCTGCTGCTGCTCCGAAGCAGCAGCGGGAAGGGTCGCTGGAGGGGCCCCCGCCTGCCACGGCTGCTGTCCAGCCTCCGCGGTGCAGCACCTCGCTTCTCGCTGCAGCAGCAGCAGCAGCAGCAGCAGCAGCAGCAGCAGCAGCAGCAGGCAGGTGGGTCAGCGGGTAGCTGTAGCGGCACCAGAGCTCTAGCAGCCGACGGCGGCTCACAAGACACCGAGGCTTGCTGCTTGCTGCTGCAGCAGACGCAGACGGCTGCACTGCTGCTGCTGGTGCTGCTGCTGCTGCTGCTGACAGTGCGAAGCCTGCAGCAGCACCTCCCGTTGCCGTTTCTGGCGCTGCTGCTGTTGCTGCTGCTGTTGCTGCTGCTGCTGCTGCTGGGGCAATTCTCTTAGGGGGCTTAAAGCCACCCCTAGTTGGAACCCGCTGCCGCTTTTGCTGCGGCAGCAGCCCGCCGGCTATGGCGGGCCTGCGCAGGCCTAGGGACCCCCGGTGCAGCGAGGGAGTGCCTGCTGCTGCTGCTGCTGCTGCTGCTGCTGCTGCTGCTGCTGCTGCTGCTGCTGTTGCTGGCTCGCTCACTACGGTGGACGCCGAAGGGACTGGGGACGAAGCCGGCACTGATAAAAGCGCTGCCTCCCCGTTTCCTGCTGCTGCTGCTGCTGCTGCTGACTTTGCTTCTTGGCTGCCGGTGCTGCTGCTGCTGCAGCTAGTCCTGTTGCTGCTGCTATCTGCGTCTGTGTCTTGCTGCTGCAGCAAACTGCGGGCCTTCGCTAGAGCCTGCGGGTTGATTTGCACCTGTCGCCCAGATGCAAAGGAAAAGCCCGCAGCAGCAGAAGCTGCTGCTGCTGCTGCTGCTGCTGCTGCTTCTCCTTGGTTGTTGTCGCTGCTGCTGCTGCTGCTGTTGCTATCTGTGTCTTGCTGCTGCAGCAAACTGCGGGCCTTTGCTAGAGCCTGCGGGCTGATTTGCACCTGTCGGCCAGATGCAAAGGAAAAACCCGCAGCAGCAGAAGCTGCTGCTGCTGCTGCTGCTGCTGCTGCTGCTGCT
>NW_013652517.1:0-5103 GCF_000499385.1 Eimeria necatrix
GTTGTGGGTAAAAGGCTGAAGACGCTTCCGTTGTTTGTGGTAGCTCTCTGCACATGCTGACACGGCACTCGTTCAGTATAAAGGTGCTGGGGCTAATTGTACTCTGCAGTGCGATCTATCCATCCCATGTCTGGCTGCATAGGCGCGCAAAGTATTTACCGGAACGCCTATGGTGCTGCTGCCCTTTTCTCAATGAAATAGTCTCATAAGAATTTTTGTTGCAGTTGCCTCTCTGTTATACCACTTTTGCGCAATTTCTGGATTTGTTTATATACGAGGCAAAACCAATTTAGCCAAATGAATACGCTATCGCGAAAATTGCGTTGCTGGGGAATGCTTTTCGTTGATCAAAAGTTAAAATTTTAATTCTTGGGTAAAGGCACTTCCGTGTATTTTAGGTGGTTCGGTAGATATAAACAGTGCTAGGTGGTGGTTGAGTACAGTTCGATAGACAAAGGTCCACGATGCAGCAGAAACGTCAACTCCATTATCGTCTGCGGTTTAACCATACTTTTGTATCGTCGCACTTTGCGGTATCTGAGAGCTTGCCGTGCGGATATGCATCATGCAGGCCATACCTACTAAGTTTGGGGCCGTGCTCAATGCTTCAATTTGGCACTATGGCGACTAGTGCAGCGATAAGATCAAGCAGATGAGCTGACATATGATAGTTGGGAACGCTCCTTTTTTCGTTCCAAAAAGAAACAGTGGCGGTCCTCAGGCAAAAAGACGTAACATTGGAGTCATAGCTTGTATTTAACTCGTTCAACTAAGGTACGGTGAGGTTCTCTCACTGCTCGCCGAACTCAAAACTCTTTCATAGTCTGCTTTGTGCCCGTATCTATCATGGCAGCTTGCCTTTCCTATGTTTGCAGATGCTTGCGGAATGCAGCCCTGGGAGCACTGCTGTTGGGGAGACTCGCAGTTTTATGTCTTGTTCTTTTCTTCCCAGAATGTGGGTCAAACCATCGTACGTGCTGCTAGCAGAACACGTTGTTGGTGTTTCACCACGTGTATTCGTTCCCAAAAGTTGCAGGCAATTCGCAAGCACCCATAAAAAGGAAGTGGCGTTGTTGC
The DNA here is from genome assembly GCF_000499385.1 of Eimeria necatrix. Lineage (NCBI taxonomy): Eukaryota > Apicomplexa > Conoidasida > Eucoccidiorida > Eimeriidae > Eimeria > Eimeria necatrix. The sequence continues at coordinate 1,078 of NW_013652517.1, forward strand.
TCTGAAGAACGTATTTTGCCTGGTAAGCCCAAGAATCTTGCCCACAGCAGCAAGATAACGCAATAGGTTACATATGGAATGGCATGCAACCCAGTAGCAATCATTGAAGTCTGTTTCATTTGAAGTAATATGCTGAGGTTGTGGCAGATATTGCGCGCGCAATATCTGCCACAACCTCAGCGCGCGCAAGAGTAATACGGGGACTCGCATGTTTTCCCAAAATCACATATTTGCGCAGTGAATGCACATTTCTATGAATGGCTGCCGTTCATTCCTGTAGTTAGTTGCTCAACAATATGAATTCCTTTTAAGCTGACAGTACTTTGAAGAAAGTTCACTCAGCTGTGGCTTAACATCCGTGAGGGCTCAGTGGCTCATCGTTCATTCTTTCGATTCATTCTTGTTGTCTAAAAACTCCGGCTATGTTTGCAAAATAAATGCGCGTATGCCCTGCTTGCTGCTGCATTTCCTGGAATTGAACAGCATCTCTTACGTAAAGTTAGATGCATATTCTGTGCACGCGCTGCAATGAACTTACGTCTATCATGGCATAACTTCTTTTTCAAAAGAACTTTTCCTCGCAATCTAGTTCTGCACCTGGCACTGCGTATGAATAAGTTTTACGCTTCACAAACGCGTTAATATTGTTTCGGTTCAATTATGCACACACCAAAAATGACACGACGAGGGTGAACATTCACGAACGTTTCAGCGAATGTTGGTAGCTCTTATTTTAGTAGCCTAGGCCCGTAAAACAAGTAACTTAAGAGCATTGCCTGTGCTTCAGCGTACACAGTACTCTATGAGAGACAACATAACCTCCGCACACAGAAAGTAGGGCGACCGTGGACAGCGGTGTGATACAAATAAATTGTTTGTCATAGAACGAAAGATATCGCTCAAGCAGATGAGGTCCTCACAGCCCACTGGTGTCACCAAACAATATCCGTGGAGGCAGCAGGGCAAGATAGTAAATTATTCCGAAACGCATCTTCAGAGCTTTATACGAAACAAGTGTAGCGTTCAAATGAAAAGTGGCCTCGAGCTTAGTTTTGCTCCATCAGTGATGCGCAACAAGCTGAGTTGCAGGTTCATAGTCAAAGTTGCATTGGGACCGTGGCAGATTCCACGGGCTCGTCAACGATTTTAGTTCCTCCGAGGATTGGTGCGATTTCCCAATCCACAAGGACGGGTGGCGCGCCTAGCAACGTTGAATAAAGTAACTTCTAGATACTGCGTTGCGGCTGAGCTATGTAGGCAAGCGTGACTTGGAGGTTCCGACACTCTGGCTGCGTCCTTTTGGTGCTGGATCTTCACTTGAATCTTTAGATAAAACTACTGAGATTGTGTGCTGCCCCCAAATTGTTTCTCAAGCGCTATCTTATGCGAGACAGAATAGATATTGTGGAGAATGCAAAGCGCAGTACGCGCATTGCGCATTGTGCGTCGACGGCATTTTGCATAGCCGGGTATGGACCGGGCCAGAAGGCTCAATTGTTCTTGTGTGCTTTGAGACGAGTTGAATATGAGATTAGGCCAGCTTCTATAGCTAGAGGTAGGCGCAAGGGTTTGCGGAGCTCCGGCGAGAGCGTGTACAAATGGGATGCGAGGGGATGGCTCTGTTTGGGCGAGTGTGGGATGTTGTTAGCTGCTAGGAACACACCCAATGCGCTGCCGCAGCACCGTTTGCGATATTTGTGTATCCCTTGCCACCAGCGATGTGTTTAACTAAGTAAGTTCAGTGAAGCATTCATGGCGTGAAAGCAAGAATAGTCGCGATTGCGGCACACGTAGGGACAGCAAATTGTGCTGGCCAATGTAAATTGACGGAAGGGCTTTGTAAATGTGAAGATCGTGAGAGAGAACTCACGCCGTTCATGCAGTTCATTATCTGAGATTGGTTCTTGTACATATGCGTGATCCAAAACAGTGTTAGTGTATTTTTGCCACATGAACAGGACGGTGACTGCGCGTCACGTTCCTTCCGCCACCTCATTGCTTTATTCAGTAAGCTCCATGGCGAGCTGGAATCTGCAATTATGTGCAACGCAACAGTGTTCCATGGATCAAAATTGTCATCACTGCACGCCCACGGAGGAGCAAAACTGAAGCTCTCACATTCACCTCATTGCATAAACTGCGGTGCAGGCGTGTAGGCCGTATTCCTAACAACGTTAAATGACGTATCGACTGGAAAACGTAATTGCTGTTTGAGTCGTGTAAGCAAGCGTCACGTAAAGGACTCGACAATGTGCCTTCGTCCTTTTCGTGCTGGATCTTCACTTGAATCTTCATACGAAACTGTTGCGTCAGTGTGCTGTCTTCAATTCGTTTTTCAGGAGATGTCTTATGCGATACAGACTAGATATTGTGGAGACTCCAAATCGCTGCTCGCACATTGCGCATTGTGCGTCGACGGCGTTTTGCACTAGGCGGGTGTGCACCGGATCAGCAGAAGCAAGTGTTCTTGCGTGTTTTGGCTCAAAATAAATATCATGTTATGTCAGCGCATTTAGCTAAAGGGAGGCGCAAGAGTCTACGGTGCTTTGGCGAGAACCTGCACGAATTGGTTGCGAGGGGACGGCTCTGTTTGGGCGAGTGGGGGATGATGTTAGCTGCTAGGAACGCACACACAGGGTATGCTGCAGAGCCGCGTCACGGCTTGCGACATTCGTGCATCCCTTGATGCCTGTGCTTTGTGAATCAACATCAGTTCAGTGAGGCATTCATGGCGTGAATGCAAGAATAGCCGCGATTGCGGCATACGTAGGGAACGTGAACTGCGTTGGACAACGCTTCATTAATGGAAGAGCTTCATAAATGTAAAGATTGTGAGAGCAAACTCACGGCGTCCATGTTCTTCATTACCTGAGATTGCTCATCTACATTCATGTGATCCGTAACGATGTTCGTGCATTTTTGCCATGCGAACAGAAAGAAGACTGCATAGCACGTTCGTTTCCTTATCTCATTACTTCACACAGTGAGCTCTACGGACAGCTGAGCCGCGAAGCAATATCGGACACGTGAAAGTCTGGAGCTGCAAGATTGTTTCAATTTAAGCCAATGAAACACGGCACTGTACTGCGCATCAAAACTGTGATCCTGCATACCGATGAGAAACCTGAACTGCGTCCCCCTGGAGCTTACCGCGCAAGCTGCAATGCATGACGTCGAATGAAGCATCGTGCACGGTACCGCGTTGAGGGTGAGCAGTGTAGCCGAGCGTGACGTGGAGGTTTCGACTTGATCTTCACTTGAATCTTTACACGAAACTTTTGAGATTGCGTGCTGTCTGCCGCTTGTTTCTCAGGCGGTGTCGTATGCGAGACAAGTTAGACACTGTGGAGAATGCAAAGCGCAGCACGCGCATTGGACATTGTGCGTCGACGGCATTTTGCAATAGGTGGGTATGCACCGGATAAGCAGACGCAAGTGTTCTTGCGTGTTTTGCGTCGAGTTGACTATGAGATTAGGTCAGCTTCTTTAGGTAGAGGGTGGCGAAAGGGTCTGCGGTGCTTTGGCGGGAACCTGCACGAATTGGGTGCGAGGGGACGGCTTTGTTTGGGCGAGTGCGGGATGATGTTAGCTGCCAGGAACGCACACAAATGGCGTGCTGCGTTACCGCTTCATTGTTTGCAGCATTCATGCATCCTTTGATGCCTGTGCTTTGTGAATCAAAATCAGTTCAGTGACGCATTCATGGCGTGAACGCAAGCGTACTCGCGGTTGCAGCACGCGTGGGGAAAGTAAACTGTGTTGGCCAACATTAAACAGCCGCAACGGTTTTGGTAAACGCAAAGGTCGTAAGAGCGATCGCAGAAGCCTTCAGTGCGGTTAGGTTCTCGAGGGCATTTCATCTACACGTGTGCGACGCAATACACTGATCATGTATCTTTACCAGGTGAAGAGGGAGCCGACAATTCATCACGTTCGTTTCGCTAGCTCAGTGCTTCACGCAGTATGATTTAAGGACATCGGACACGTGAAAGTCTGGAGCTGCAAGATTGTTTCAATTTAAGCCAA
>NW_013652518.1:0-4856 GCF_000499385.1 Eimeria necatrix
CTTACCATTGCACCGTACTTTAGCCAACTCCGTTAACAATTGACTCTGCGACATTGTTCTGTCAAACCGCTCCAGAAGCCTGCGCTGTACTGTCGCCCAGTCGCTTAGGTCGATAGTTCTCCGTAGATACATCCAATACATTAGAGCCCGGCCCACAAGGTGGTCTATAAGTGCATTTCCCCACTCGCGCGGTTCCAATCCCATCTGGGTGTACCGGCGCTCGATGCGCAGCAGAAAGGCCGGCATAGTACTGCCATCTTCTGGTAGTATGGGAGTCGTTGCGCCGGATTTCACGGTTCCCCCTATTACAGTTCTAATCACACTCATAGCGGACTGGAATTGGTCCCACGTGACGAAGGGACTGTCCCCTGGCATAACATTGGTCATAGATATCACCTGTGGGGGCGCCTCCTTATGCCCTTGCGGCCGCTCTGCCACGGTGGGCTTCGGAGTGGCGTGGCGATGATGGGCTGGTCCCCCTCGGCATTTTGTTGACTGACATCGTAGAAGTCTCCTGCGGTGTGGGGCCGATAACGCGACCGTTGCGGAGATGCCCTTACCGAGCGAAGATTTCTAGGCACGAGTTATTAAAACTTGGTATTTCTACTCCCAAGTTCGGAAAAAACAAAGATTTCAATCCCGGAGCAGCCCCCAAATGTAGTGCACAGCGCCTACTGCTGCGACTACGCTGCTACCTGCCCCTCGAGCAGGGCCTACAAACGGCACCTAACGTAGGCCCATTTCCTGTAAACTGTAGCTTATTTTTATCGAAATACAATAATTCTTAAGTTTTTCAAAATGTGTCTGTTCGATTCGCCCCACTCTGAGAGCTTGCCTCCTAGGCCCTATGGGGAGGAGGCCTGCACTGGTGCCGGCGCTATCGCCAGCCCCAGTCTCCACACATTTTCCACACATTTCACGTATGCATCTTAATTCATAGACAATTTTCCTTACTTTTATCCTAGTAGGAGGTTCCTCCTCCAGTGTTGCCGACCTACAAGGGTCGCTAGCTAGCTATCGTCTCTAGGTCACTAGCGAGCCCTATTGTAGTGCCTGTGCACTGTGCACTACAGTGACCATAGAAGCGACGCTTGACATGGCATATCAAAGTAGCTAGAGGCGGCGTCATCGTTTTAAGGTCAAGCTATCGAGGCCGTTTGTGCATGTGCCTCGCGGAGCCCCGCTCTAACTGATCTAGAGTGAACAGTCGGAAAATGGCCATTTCTGCTCAGGCTGCTTCGTAGCTGCTCTCGTAGCAAACTTAGAGACGAGAGCCTGCTGCATTTTGGTAGCCACATGACGACGGGCATTAGCCCTCAGTGATTCCAATATGCGGGACTGTTTGAGGCAAGGGCAGCACAGCAGCTGCGAGGCGAGACTAGCTGTCTGGCTCAGCGTAAGAATCAGTGAGTTGGAATGTTGTAAACTGCCGTATGTGTGCGTCTGCTATCAGAAACGCTAGTAGATCGTAAACTGCGATCTGCGATTGCGTGATGTATGCATTCATCAGTACTCACATTAGTCAAAATTACGCGCGCTTTTGAAAACTAGCTAGCAAGAGCAATGATGCAGATGGGAGAAGAAAGTGTGAGGGGCCAGACTCTTGGATAAGACCACCAACGAGGTACTATTTGTTTCTAAGTGGTTTGCAATTAATACATCAATTGATTTTTCGCACACAATAGATGAAACGGGCAGGTCTCGGCCGAGCGATGTGTTGGCCAGGGATACTTCGCTGCGCCCGCTCGTGCCGCTGCCCATTTAGGCAGCTGCATGCTAGTACACGGTGAACGATTGAAATTCGCGTGCAATTCTCTGAAATGTGAGGCAATATAGGAAGACAAATCAGTACGCTGAAGACAAGAGGTTAACGGCGCAAGTGTCACACTGCAGCACTCACTAGATGCCCATTTTGTTGCATGACGGGTTGTTTCATATATAATTTTTTATTAAACACAATCTGGCTGGCCCTATCACAGAAATAGAGGGCATTTTGCAGCCTTTAGGTTCCTTCTATGCTGCCTATATCGGCTTCCCTGCTTGTTTTCGGAGAGTTTGAATTCTTTTCAATTGAATACACCACCTTAACCTATTCAAGGTACTATTTTGTGCTTTGAACGCTTTGACGTTACTCTGAGCGAGTTTTAGTAGCAGCCGTGCAATAGCAACCGGACCGCAGTTCAGACCAACTCTTTGCAAGAGCGTGTGAGCAGTTCAGTCAAATACGCAGGACTGCAAGAGGACCGAAGCCTAGAATGGAAGAATCAATAATCTCTTCATTTATGGGGTTGTTTTTCATCATTGCGAGAGCTAGTTTTATGACGAGGGGTGAAGGGGACCAAAGCAAGCGCAACTATATGTGGGCAAGTGAACCTAAATTTACATCATTTTGGGGTAAATGACGTTATGAAGCGTTCGCACATTTCGAAACATCACTTTAACTTGGTAGAATAGCTAAACAGATCTTATGATGAGCTATTATCACGTTTGCTGGCATGCCCCCGCCATGTAACACGTTCGACGACATACAATGGTCTTGGGGCATCATCAGCTGGAACCAACCAAGAACAGCTCATCTAACCTGGAGCGTCCTGGAAAAAGAATAACATTACGCCACCTATGGCATATTGTTTTCCAGTCCAACGCTGCATTCGAGCTTAATCACGCTGAGCGGAGATTTTCTAGAACCGGTCTCTCGGGAAGCCTAGACGCTGCGCTGAAACGATCTGGCAAAGCCAGTGCTTCCCTAGGCAGCTTCGGACTCTTTTCTGCACTACTAAAATATAGTCTTAAGACCTCTGATCTTGAAAGCAGCCGAACCTGCGCCGATAAAGCACATCAAACGGCATACTGCTAAGTATGGAGCTTAAGTTGAGCCACAGGGGCTTCAGGTTTGAGAACCTTGCCTTCGTCATGTGCGTATTGATTTCTAACATGACAGGCGATGCACAGGAAATTAGATCTTCAGGTCGGAATATTGTTGGCGAGCTTGGCCTGACTACTCCGCTCCACCAAAGCGCCGAGATCATTTTTCAAAGCGACAGCAGCGCGACAGTACCGAATGCTGGTTTGTTTTGGAAGTCAAAAAGGCATCCAAGAACCATTTTTACATTTGGTGTCATCGCAGCCCTTATGGCTGCAACGTTTGTGGTTCTACGGTGTTTTCAAATGTTAAAAAGTAGTTCAGGCAAAGCAACAACACCAAGAAATTTAGGAGAGAAATCATGGATTGACGGAACTAACTGCGTTGTGAGTTGGCTTGATATGATGTCGCAGTTTTCCTCGTTCTGCGGCGACGCTTGCGGTAGTCCTTTTTTGCACTCCATGCAGCTCAGAGAATTGTATGTCGGTGTGTCACTCTTAAGTCGTCAAAAGGCGCCTGTAAACATTTGGGGCAGTGAGCTGAAGAACAATTGACGTATACTGCAACTTCACGATAGGATGCATCATCCGGCAACAAATATTTGATCATAGGACAGCGGCCCCTGACTCTTCAAGCAGCTACTTACGCAGCAAACACTTAAACAGCAAACGGAGGTGATGTTTCACATGACGTGTGGTGCATTTGGTCAAAAACCTCGCCTTTTTGAGATTTTAAAGGTGCTCAATCTGGTTAAAGTGCCTGTAGAATACTACTGCGCAGGCACGAGAGAAATAAGCAAGAAATCAAATGGTTGTTTGAATCGAGATTATTGAGATCGCGCTCAGGCAAGCACGCTTCGCGTGCATCAAACAAAGTGTGGAAACAGCGCTATGAGAGGCAAAGCAAGATAAAGGGCGTGAATGCGTGTACGCGTGATTGTTCGTGGCAATCTGAGAATCTGGAGCTGTTGAATTCACCATGCAAACTGGCGTCGTCAACTGCTACGTCGAGTCCCGAAGAAGCGCACAGGTTTGTTTGACTGTTCAGATCAAGATTTTGTTAACACTGCAGCCTGCTCTTACCTAGGTATTTTGTACTGGGGAATAGGAATGCATATTAGATTATCCCGTGCCACATTAGATATTTGTAGCAAGTCTAACAAATTAATGCGTTCGGTCAACACAACACCGGTTAACGTTTACAGCGAGGCACTCAATCACACTTTGAATTGATTTTGGCTCTGTGTGCTTCAAAAAGCTGGTATTCTTCCGGAAGTGCTGACGACGCCACATTCAAGAGATTCTGTTTGGTTGTCTGCAGCGAGCACAGTGGGCATGTTTTCTTCAATTGTGTGTGGTGAGGCTGTTTACGCATTGCGTGCTTGCGTCGTGGAGATAGTAGAGGGTGTTAGCGCAGTGCTTCAGAACTTGCAGGAAGTGCGTTGGGCGCAGCGTGTTGCGTTGACATGCAGAACTGTCACATTTTGTTTGAGGGGGGTTTGTAGGGGAAGGTGAAATTGGCAGGAGAGAAGCAAAATGAAGAGTGGGTTGAGGCGAGTTGTTGGGTTTGAATGCATAGGCTAGTTGTTAGTGGAGACGAATACAAGTGAGAACAAGCGTTCGTGAAATGGTGCAGCGTGGAGGTCAGGAGCGTGGAGGGAAGAGGCGTTGAAGGCTTTGGCCTGTCTGTGGGAATGGGGGAAGAATGTGTGCGTGGATGCGCGTCGTTAGGTGGGGACAGCGTGGGTGTCTGGGTGAGTGCGCATGTTGTAGTGCACGTCGTTGGAAGGGAGAGTGGGCGTGATTGCCGCAGTTGTGTTGTTTATGAGGCGTTGTGCGAGGCATGGAAGGGTTCTTGGGGCGATTGGAGTGGAGGCAGCTGCGTTTGGATGCGTGTGTTTGGCGTTTGGAGACTGAAGGGTTTCATGTTTGGTTGGGTGTTTGGTTTGGAAAGGATGCGTGAAGGCTGTTGCGAGAGAGGCGAGTGGGAGGGG
>NW_013652519.1:0-4071 GCF_000499385.1 Eimeria necatrix
GATGTCATGCAGCTGCATGGAGCGTTGCCTCTACTGTACGCACCAAACACGCCACTTCCACTTCATTCGTTCTACGGTGCCTTATGGCTTGCAGCCTGTATGTGAAGATACAAGTTTCCCCACCTGGACATTTCCTGGCGGAAACAATACTGCTTTTCTTGCTGAGCACTTCATATAAATTGCAATGTGCGTGGTATCAAATTGCTGCAAAAGGATTGGACTTTGTGCCTACTCAATCGGAAGAACGTTACATTTTCACGAAATCCTTGCTCAGGAAGGGAATCACGTTTACCAATTGTCAGACAGAACCTTTTTTTGTCCCCTTTTACCGTGCCAAATATCACAATAAAGACTGTTTGATAGTAATCAAATTGCGTTGTTCGGAATCCTTGCTGGTGTACGTCATAATGTGCACATGGCTTGTCATCTCTTATGCGGTCTAAATCGCACTACATTCATTGTATGCTGTAAATAAGAATGGTGCCGCAAGGAATGTCTGAAGAGTACCGTGCGTGAGCCCTGGCAAAACAACTACTCGCGCTCGCGTAGCTTCACAAGCGCAGTAATAGGAACACCTCGCAAACTTCTTCTAGCAATGAAATACAAATGTTGCAGGGCGGATAACCCCGCCTAAAGGCTGGAAAATTAAGCTGAGCACTTGGAAGAGATGCATGCAATGTGGCAAATGAGTGCCCCGTATGTTCACGCCACGTCTTGATTCATTGAGGTTGTCGTCTAGGCGTTCCTTCATCAGCTTGTTGCGAGGTTACTGTGGGGGACCACAAGGCGTAGTGCAAACAGTGATTTTTTTCTCATAAAGCACTCATCCTGTTTAGCAGTGGACGCACTGTGCATGCGATAATTTCAAATGCACGGCTTGACAGGGAGTACGAGTAGACTTAAAAAAGGCCTTGAGAGGTGGCTTGGGTCGTCTTGAAACGTCCTTTCGGTGGGCGGCGTACCGTGTACGGTCTATTTTGTGCGAAAGCGAAACTCGCCTAGTCCGCCTGTCAACAGTAGACGTCATGTATTTGCGTGTTTTTGCGCTACCCCAAGCAGCGTATTCGCTACCGAGCAATCATTTGGACTGCATACAATTGTGAACTAGAGAAAAGACGCATGAATTTTGCTGTCTGCGTTCACACCAGTCGCGTTATTCGCGTCGGCAGAAGCATAGTTGGTTGCAAAAAATACACGCGAGTATCCCCTTTGCACGGACTCACGGAATGCGCCGAGAAAACGTTGCAAGCACTGTTGGCAAGAGGACAGCTGCTCTGCTGATGTTGTTCGCTATAGGCATCAGAAGAGCAAGCTTCGCAACACTCGGAGAGCAACGTAGCATTCATGGCGGGTTTCTCCGTAGCCGGTAGGTGTAGAAAATGTGCAATGCGTGCTTGCAGAACCTCAGTGTACTGAATGAGGAAGGTTGTGTCTGATAGCTCATAAAAGTTGCAGCGAATACGACGTTTCTGAAACGAGCGCTCATCATGATCGACCAGTAGCGTGCCTTCAACTCGTGTACGAGCAGAAGTAATATCGTGTACATAATAGCTCAAACGCAACGTTTGGACCACATATATGCACTGTTATGCACGGGCATGAGAAAGTGAAGCACGTTTCTTTTAGTCGTATGATTGCCACACTTTTGTTCGGAAATGTCGGTGATGAGGGCTTGATGAAACGACGTCATAGGCGGCTTTGCCGGTCGGCGGTGAGTGATAGCAGTGTTCGATTAGATTGGTAAGCAGAAGTCTGATATTAGATCGTAGATCCATGATATGTCATCTTGTTCGTTTTGTGCAGCCAGTATGTGGAAGCCTGTGCTATTGGGTTCCGGGCTGTTGGGGTAGCTGCGTAGTTCGGGCGATATATGGAGTGCGGAAGATGTACCAGTAAGTAATGAGTCGTCACATATATATGATGGATAAGAACGAGCACACCCAGGGAACGAAGCGCTGCTCAGGCGCATGCTGTCATCAATAATTTGGTTTGTCTGCCTCTGCTGTCTTCGAAATTACTAGCGACACTTGCTTTTCACGACGGCGTTTTCATATGAACTAAAACGCACTCGCCGCATCGCTCTGCTGACCACAGCAAAGACCAACAAGTGCACTCGCCACACTGTGATGCCAGTTGCACAATGCGCCGCAACGCCGACGTTTTTACGTGGGACTCTCTATGCATTGCACACGAGTTTCGCGGAGCAATTGCGACGCGTGTCGTCCGGGAAATGAACCGATGTTGAAGATGAAGGGAGTATGCGCAACTTTCACAAGGTATCTGCAGGCGGTTTAGGGCGTCGCAGAGTCGGGGAATATGTTTTGCTCATTTGCCGCACGCTCTTTAAGGTTGCGTGCAGGTCTTTGGTAAGTTTGTTGAGCAGCACTTGTGCCTCCTTTGCCTTGCACTAGATGTTGGAGTGAGTCAAGCTACGTGGTTCTGGGCAGGATGCCTTTATTGTGGTTAACGTTTAGCGGCGACAGACACATGGATCCAGAGCTTCTGCTGTTCCGGATACGTATGACAGGCAACACTCAGGAAACAACTGGCAGTCTAGGTCGAGCGTCAGCATGGCGTTCGCGTGGAGTCGTGAAGTGATTATTGTGGCCTCATCGAGCATCGCTTAGCGACTCGCAAAATTTGAATGGATAAGCCTGTGCGTGTGTGGAATGCAGGCGTTGGAGGCCTGGACAAGGAGAAAACCTTTGTGTGGCATTGCGTAGGCAAGCTGGCTCCACAATTTCAACTCTCATCATTATCGATGTGATGTCATGCAGCTGCATGGAGCGTTGCCTCTACTGTACGCACCAAACACGCCACTTCCACTTCATTCGTTCTACGGTGCCTTTTGATGAACGGCATCACTGTTCTTGGAGAGCCACGAGGTACAGTGTCAGCTGAGCGTTGCGCACTGTGTCTACATTCGTTGAGCTATTTTGTGCTAGGGCTCCGAAACAGCGTTTTTGGCTTTGATATGTTTCTCATTGCCACTCGGCGTGAAGCCTGTACGTGAACGTGTATGACTCTACACTCTTCTTTTCATAATGCAGATGCGATGTTGGAGGGAGTCTGCGCAACTTTCACAAGTTGTCTGCAGGCGGTTTAGGGCGTCCCAGAGTCGGGGAATATGTTTTGTCCATTTGCCGCACGCTCTTTAGGGTTGCGTGCAGGTCTTTGGTAAGTTTGTTGAGCAGCACTTGTGCCTCCTTTGCCTTGCACTAGATGTTGGAGTGAGTCCAGCTACATGCCTGTTTATGGTCGCTACATTACTTGTCTGTTGGTTGCTTCGCTCTTCAGGGTGCACATATACAATAGAGAATGTCGAGTAAAGAAAAAGGGAAGGGAAGGAAAGAAGCCCTGGAACTTGGCAATGAGGAAAGGTGTGCGGGCGGCAGCATTTGCAAGACTGCAAGTGGGTGGGCCTTATTGTGTCTGCCGCCGTTGAGCGGATCTCATCACGTGCATATTGGGAAGGGAAGCTTAGCACTTGAAGCGATGGGATGGGATGCATGCAATTGTGGGGAGCGAGCCGCTTGCAAGTTCACGCCACGCTTTGTCTTAGTTTCGTAATCGTCCACACGTTTCTCCATCAGCCCGTTGCAAGGGCATTGTGAGGAAGCACAAGGCATAGTGTCGGCAGTGATAAGCTCCTGATGCATAGTCCGCGTCATGTTTGGCAGTGCACGTGCAATGCCCGTGGCAATTCCGAGGGCATGACTCGCCAGGGAGTAGGCGTCGCTAGAGAAGGAAAAGTTTTGGGAAATGGATTGGGCCGTCATGTCTCGAAACGATCATGCTTGCCGTCGCTAGAAACACAAGTTCTGTTGCCAGTTGACAGATATGGACATGCTGGGATTTGCAGGCTAAGTAGGTGTTTTCCGCTAGTGACGCTTCTATACTAACATTTTAACGACAGACGTGTTGTCAGTTGATGATCCTTTTGCGTCTAGCGTAGCAATTTGTTTGGTCAGACGAGGTCAATGATGCTGCTGGATGTGCAGTGGTGACGGTTTTTTTCCCCAGGAGAATGTGAAGCTTTACATAGTTAGCGGTAACGGTGTGTGGTTGTGG
>NW_013652520.1:0-5021 GCF_000499385.1 Eimeria necatrix
AGCAGCAGCAGCAGCAGCACCCGCAGCAGCAGCAGCAGCAGCAGCAGCAACAGTCACGGAAACCCTCGTGCTGCAGAGCCTCCGGTGTCTCTCTTCTCCTGCTGCAGTTTTGCCTTTTCTTGAATGTCCCCGGCTGCAGGCTTTTGTGGAGTGGCTGAAGGACGAGGAGACAGAAAGCGATTAAAACATTTTATTTGCTGCTGCTGCTGCTGCTGCTGCTGCTGCTGCTGCTGCGGGTGCAGCAGTGGCGGCAGGGCAGTGGGGTGGAGAGGAACGGCTGCAGCGGCAGCAGCGCAGCTGCTGCTGCAGCAGCAGCAGCAAAATCGAAGCAGCAGCAGCAGCAGCAGCGCACGCAGCAGGAACAGCAGTAGCAGCGGCAACAGCCGCAGCAATGATTGCTGCTACGGCGCCAGCAGCAACTGCAGCAGCAGCAGCAGCAGCAGCTGCTGCTGCTGCTGCTGTTGGCATGTACATTGGCAGACGCTGGACTCATTTGGGGCTGCATGCGATGGCGCAGCAGCTTCTAGTCATCCACGGCAATGAGGCCTTGCTGCAGCAGCTAGCTGCAGATAGCTGCTGCAGCTAGCTGCATACTAGCTGCTGCAGCAGCATGCAGCTAGCTGCAGCTAGCCTCTGTAGCTAACCATAGCTAGCTGCACAACTAGCTGTAGCTAGCTGCAGTTAGCTGTGGCTAGCTTTGGCTTGCTGCAGCTAGCTGTAGCTTGCTGCAGCTAGCTGTGGCTAGCTGTGGCTAGCTGTGGCTAGCTTTGGCTTGCTGCAGCTAGCTGTAGCTTGCTGCAGCTAGCTGTGGGCTGCTGTAGCTAGCTGGGATGTGCGGCCTGCAGCTAGCTGCAGGTAGCTGCTAGCTGCAGCTAGCTGCAATATAGCAGCAAGCCACAGCTAGCCACAGCTAGCTAGCTGCAGCTAGCTACACAGCTAGCCAGCAGAAGTCGGCTGCAGCTGCCAGCAGAAGTCGGCTGCAGCTAGCCAGAGGGTGTGTAGTTAGCTGCTAAGTCCTAGCTTGGTGTTTCGAAGCTAGCGGGCTACTTGGCTGGCTAGCCAGCTAGCTAGCTAGCCAGCTAGCTAGCTAGCCAGCTAGCTAGTAAGGCAGCTAGCTAGTTAGTAAGGCAGCTAGCTAGCGAGGCAGTTCGCTAGCAGCGAGCTAGCAGCTAGCTAGCAGCTAGCTAGCTGGCCAGCTAGCTAGCTAGCTAGCCATCACAAAGTAAATGTATAGACTTGGGTGTGAGCCTCATCTTCGCGAGGCTAGCTGCAGCAGCTAGCTTCAGGCAGCAGCAGCAGCAGCAGCAGCAGCAGCAGCTAGCTGCGGCAGCAACACATTTAGCTGCAGAGGACACCGCAGCAACAGCAGCAGGCTGCAGCGGCGACAGCAGCTAGCTCCAGATGCGGCAATAGCAGCGGCAGCAAACTGCAGCAGCAGCAGCAGCAGCAACAAGCTGCAGCAGCAACAGCAGCTAGCTGCAAATGCAACAGCAGTGGCAGCAGAAAGCTGCAACAGCACCAGCAGCTAGCTTCAGCAGCAGCAGCAGCTAGCTGCAGCAGCAGCAGCAGCAGCCTGCGTTAGCCCGGGTGTCACGTGTCTGTTCTGCAAGCATGCAGCAGCAGCAGCAGTTGCTGCTGCTGCTGCTGCTTGACTTGCTGCTGCTGCTGCTGCTGCTGCTGCTACCCGTAGTTAGCCAGAAAGCTGAGACTCTTCTAGCTAGCTGCTGCCTGCTGTGCGCCACCCCACAGCAGCTAAAGGTAAGATTAGGGTTTAGGGTTTAGGGTTTAGGGTTTAGGGTTTAGGCGTTTCAAGAGCCTAGTACTACCCTCTGCTTGTAAATTGCAGAGGCTCGGTGGTGAGGGTGTGGATTTTAGGGTTTAGGGTTCAGGGGTGAGGGTTTAGGGTTTAGGGTTTAAGGTTTAGGGTTTAGGGTTTAGGGTTTGGTGGCTGGCAGGGTGCCGAAATCCTGTGGTTTATCGTGACTGAGTTTCTAAACAGAAAACCCTAAACCCTTATTTAAAAATAAAACAAAACAAAATTAGAAGACACTTCAAACCCTAAACCCTAAACCCTAAACCCTAAACCCCAGCCACGAGCCACAGCGGCTTCTGCTACAGGGCCTGCGCCGCAGCGCAGGGCTTGCCCAAACCCTAAACCCTAAACCCTAAACCCTAATCCGGAAAACCCTGAATCTTAAACCCTAAACCCTAAACCCTAGCAGCTTCTAAGGAACTGAAAACCCTCAAAAGTTACTCTTCCCTTTTCCTGAACTCTTCAGCCCCCAGGGGCCCCAGGCAAGTCTAGCCCTAAACCCTAAACCCTAAACCCTAACTTCTAAACCCTAAACCCTAAACCCTAATTAAAACTAGAGCTTTACAATTTCAATGCTGGCATCCGCGGGGACACTTCGGAGCGCGGCCAAAACCCGTCTTGCTGCTCCTGCAGCAGCAGCTGCTGCTGCTGCAGCAGCAGCAGCAGCAGCCGCAGCAGCTGCTGCTGCAGCAGGAATGCCAGTGGCTGCAGCAGAGCAGCGGGAGAGGGAGGAGGAGCAGCAGCACAAGGAGCAGCAAAGCAGCAGCAGCAGCAGCAACAGCAGCAGTAGCCTCCTGCTGCTGCAGCGCAGCAGCAGAAGCAGCAGCAGCAGCAAAGACACAAAAACGGGCAGCAGAACTGCCTGCAGCAGCAGCTGCGCCCGCAGAGCAGCAGCAGCAAAATCCGAAATGTCACGCGAAGCAGCAGCAGCAGCAACAGCAGCAGCAACAGCAGCAGCAACAGCAGCAGTAACAGCAGCAGCAACTGCCGCTGCAGCAGCGGCATCACTGCAAATGACACAGCAG
This sequence comes from Eimeria necatrix, assembly GCF_000499385.1. Lineage (NCBI taxonomy): Eukaryota > Apicomplexa > Conoidasida > Eucoccidiorida > Eimeriidae > Eimeria > Eimeria necatrix. The sequence goes on from NW_013652520.1 coordinate 2,839, forward strand.
CAGCAACAGCAGCAACAGCAGGAGGAGCTGCTGCTGCTGCTGGTGGCCCTTTTTGTGTGCTGCTGCAGCAGCAGCAGCCCAGGCTACAGCGGCGCGACCCGGCTTGCTGCAGCAGCTGCTGCAGCTGCTGCCGCTTCTGCTGCTGCTGCTGCTGCTGCTGCTGCTGCAGCAGCTTAATTGCTGCAGCGCGAACTCGTGTGCTGTGTCTCTGGATGTGTCTCCTTTCAGTTTGCTGCCGATCTCTTTTTGCATTTTATTTTAATTTCTTTTTTAAATTAAATTAAATTAAATTAAATTAAATTAAATTAATTAAATAGAATTTCAACTTATTATCCGAAGCGTCTCCTTTTCCCTTCATCTGTCTCCTTTGCTGCTGCTGCTGCTGCTGCTGCTGCTGCTGCTGTTGCTGCAGAGGAAATGCAAGCGCTGCTGCTGTCCCGGCGGCTGCTGTCTCCGCTGCCGTGTTTGCTGCGTCCGTGGGGCGCTGCTGCTGCTGCTGCAGCCCTCAGCAGCAGCAGCAGCAGCAGCAGCAGCAGCAGCAGCAGCAGCAGCAGCAGGAGGCGCAGCGGGTCGATTCTGGGGTCGTTTTGCGCCGTTTTTTCGCAGCAGCAGCAGCAGCAGCAGCAGCAGCGGCGGCCCTACCTGCACTTCTCGCGGGCGCTCCCCGAAGACTTCGAACTGCCCCTCGAAACTCTTCCGGAAGATCTCCATTTGCTGCTGCAGTCCAACCCGCAGCAAATGGACTTCTTCCAAAACTACTGGTATTGGCGGCTGCGGGCCGAGGCCGCGCTGCTCGACCCGCAGCAGCTGCCGCGCAAGTCTTACAAGCAGCTGGCGCGCGACATGGGGCTCCAGGAAAGTCTTTTTTCTCCGCCATTTCGAGGACTTTTTGTCTCCTTTTTCGCGAAACTTGTGTCTCCTTTCGAGGGCTTTTTCGTTCTGCTTTTTTCTCCGGCTTTTGCTGCTTTTTTGCGCTGTTTTCGGGCTTTTTTTCGCGGTTTTTTGACGCTTTTGGGTGCTTTTTTTAAGGCCTTTTGCTGCGCTCGGTGTCTCCTTTTGGCGCCTTTTTGCTGCTGCTTTTGTCTCCTTTTTGCTGCTGCTTTTGTCTTCTTTTTGCTGCTGCTTTGTCTCCTCTTTGTTGCTGCTTTGTCTCCTCTTTGTTGCTGTTTTTGGCGCCTTTTGGGGGCATTTTTGGTGGTGCTTTCGTCTTTTTTTCCTCCATTTTGAGGTCTTTTTCCGTTCTTTTTGGCCACAATTGCGCTCCTTTTGAAGGCCCTTTTGTCTCCTTTTTGCTGCTGCTTTGTCTCCTTTTTGCTGCTGCTTTGTCTCCTTTTTGTTGCTGCTTTTGTCTCCTTTTTGTTGCTGCTTTTGTCTCCTTTTTGTTGCTGCTTTTGTCTCCTTTATGTTGCTGTTTTTGTCTTTTTTTTGCTGCTGTTTTTGGCCTTTTTTGCTGCTTTTGGCGCCCTTTTGAGCTGTTTTAATTTTAGTAATTAAATAAAATAAAATAAAATAAAATAAAATAAAATAAAATAAATAAATAAGTAAAATTAAATAAATAAAATAAACAAATAAAATAAAATAAACAAATAGAACAAGACAAAACAAAATAGAACAAAACAAAATAGAATGAAACAAAACAAAACAAAACAAAATAGATTGAAATAAAACAAAATAAAATGAATAAAATAAATAAAATAAATAAAATAAATAAAATAAAATAAATTAAATTAAAATAAATTAAATTTAAAATATTTATTTTTGTTTGCAGATTGTGACCGAAGAAAACCAACACATGGTGGGCCTTTTGGAGCTTTACGAATATCTCAAAACCGCCCCTTTTGTGGGCCCTTTTGGAACAACTCAAAACCCTGTTTTAGTGCCTTCAGTCCACACCGAAAGGTAAACCCTAAACCCTAAACCCTAATGGGATTTGGGATTTGGGAGCGAAACTCCGCGACCCCGTCCACCGCCCCTAAGTCCGGGGCGTCTTTCGATTTGGCTAAACCCTAAACTCGCAGTGCTACTTTCAAAACCCTGTTTTAGTGCCTTCAGTCCACACCGAAAGGTAAACCCTAAACCCTAAACCCTAAACCCTAAAGCCTCGCTTTGAGGCGCTGGGGCAGGTGGCGGGGATTCAGGCCCCGCAGAAAGCTAAACCCTAAACCCTAAACTCGCAGTGCTAC
>NW_013652521.1:0-2617 GCF_000499385.1 Eimeria necatrix
GTCGGGGCCCCCTTGCGCCCCAGTGGGGCCCTAAAGAGGGGCCCTCAGAGGCAGGTGGGGGCCCCAGGGGCCCCTCGGGGGGCCCTTCTTGGGGCCCCCCTGGAGGCCCCTTTGGGGGGCCCCCTGGGGGCCCCCCTGGGGTCTTTGGGGGCCCCTTTAGGGCCCCCAGGGGCCCCCCGGGCTGTGGGCGCTTTTAGATTTATTGGGTTCTGGAGGCGGCGCGAGGCTGAGCTGCTGCTGCTGCTGCAGCAGCAGCAGCAAGAAGCAGCAAAGCAGCTGGCAGCAGGGGCCCTCTGGCACATTTGGAATCCCCCAGGAGTTGTCTTCACTTCCCGCAGGTAAGGGCCCCCAAGAGCAGCAGCAGCAGCAGCAGCAGCAGGGAGAGCAGCAGCAGCAGCAGAAGACGCTGCAGCAGCAGAGGCAGTAGCAGCAGCAGTAGACGCTGCGGCAGCAGCAGCAGCAGTAGCAGCAGCAGAAGCAACAGGCAACAGCAGCAGCACAAGCACGCGCACACGCACAGCCACACAGCAGCAGCAGCAGCAGCAGCAGCAGCAGCAGCAGCAGCAGCAGCAGCAGCAGCAGCAGCGGCTCAAAGACGCCATTGACCTTCTGCGCAGCAGCGCAAGGGGGCCCCCAACCTCTCCAGAGGTGCTTTTTGATTTCATAGATGTGGGGCCCCACAGCCCCCTTGGGGGCCCCCCAGGGGGCCCCCAGGGGGCCCCCCTGGGGGGCCCCCCGGGGGGCCCCCAAGGGGGCCCCCTGGGGGGCCCCCAAGACCTGCAGCTGCGGCCTGACGACGCGTGGCTGCAGGGCCTCGCTGTACCCTATACTGCTTGTCTCTGTGGGGGCCCCCCAGTGTCTGCTGCTGCTGCTGCTGCTCCTGCTGCAGCAGCAGCAGCAGGTGCTGCTGCTGCTGCTGCTGCTGCTGGTGGAAGATTTGAAATGAAGCTGGCCACTGGGGCCTCAATTCGCATCGTGGGAGAGAGCAGCAGACAGGGGGGCCCCCTGGCAGCAGCAGCAGCAGCAGCAGCAACAGCAGCAGCAGCAGCAGCAACAGCAGCAGCAGCAATTCAGGTCCTCTGTGTTTTATGCTGCTCTTGTCCGCAGAGAACCCAGGCTGCCTAACTTCCGCTTCAAACCCTAAACCCTAAACCCTAAACCCTAAACCCTAAACCCCCGAGCTGAGACTGGGGCCTTTTCCTTTGAGGGCCTAGGGTTTGGGGCTCCGCGTGCTGCTGCTGCAGCACTCAGCTGCTGCAGCAGCTAGGGCTGCAGCTGCTGCTGCAGCTAGCTGCTGCAGCGCTCAGCTGCTGCTGCTGCAGCAGCTGCTGCACTTATCTTTAGGGTTTGACACTTTTGAGTTTCCCTCCGGCTTCATCTGTCAGCCTTAGGCTTTCTTTCGTTTGATCTGGAGAATTCAGTTGCCGAGGGTTTAGGGTTTAGGGTTTAGGGTTTAGGGTTTAGGGTTTAGGGTTTAGGGCTGGGACGGCGCTGCGCCTTCTGGCTGCTCTACGATTAACGATTAAATGAAAATGAAACGAAGTTAAATGAAATAAAACCCTAAACCCTAAACCCTAAACCCTAGGCTTGCCGTCAAGTGCCCTCTTGCCTTCCTTTCCAGCTAAACCCTAAACCCTCAGGGTTTAGGGTTTACACCCGTCGATTGTGCAGAAAGCACTGCAGCAGAGAACAGCTGGCAGCCGTCTTTGTTGCTGCGGCACATTTTGAATCCTTTATTGTTTTATTATTTTATTCATTTTATTTATTTTATTAATTTATTTATTTTATTTATTTTATTTATTTTATTTGGAGTTCAATTTAAGAACTAATAACAAAGAGGCGACCCCTGCTGCTGCATGCGAAGATCGCATGCAGCAGCAGCAGCTGAAAATGCGGACTTTGGAATTTGTCTGTCTTTTGAAAATAAGAACTTCGAGTTTGAAATACCATTTCATCTTTTTGATATTTCAATTCCGAATTTGAAGTACCATTTCCTCTTTGGGGAGCTGAGGCCAGAGGTCTCAGGCGCAATCGAGATTCAACTTGCCTCGAATTCCCTCCCTGCTGCTCCCTGGCTGCAGCTCTTGTTCTCAAAACGGAAGAAAAGCTGCAAAAATGGAGGAGGCGAAAAAGCGAAAAGTCAAAAGGGGAAAAAGTGGCGTTCGAGGAACGGGAATAATGGCGAAGGTGGGCGGGGTTGCGAGGTGTCTGTACACTCCGTCGCGCGCGCGAAAAAGCGGGAAACTTGCACGAAAACGAACACTTTTTGGCGTTTAGAGCACACCGTTGCATTTGAAATTGTTTAATTGTTTGGAAAATCCCAAAGATCGGGTCTGAGGCCTCTGATTCCGCAAAATATCGCCTTTTTCCTGTTTTCGACAGAGGCGAAAACTCGAAGTCGGAAAAAGCTGCAAAGGCGTCATCTTGACCTTCAACCGACAACCTCAAGAAGCCTGCACGGAATTTTTGAACATTTTAGACCGCGTGAGTTCAAAAGTTCTTTCTTTGCTTTCTTTGTTTGCACTTCCCTCTTTTGCTGCTGCAGCAGCTGCTGCAGCAGCAAAAGAGGGAAAGTGCGCCTTCTGCCGGGTCCTTAACTCCCATTTGAATTTCTAAT
>NW_013652522.1:0-4465 GCF_000499385.1 Eimeria necatrix
CGGGGCCGCGGGGCCGGGGGGGCCCCCCGGGGGGCCCCCCGGAGCCCCCGCGGCCCCGGGGGGGCCCCCCGGGGGCCCCCCGGGGGCCCCCGGGGGGCCCCCCGAGGGGGCCCCCGAGGGGGCCCCCCGGGGAGTCATGGAGGAACTCCGGGGACTGGCCGAGGGAGAAAAGAAAGATGGAAATGCAATTCCACTTTTGAAAAGTTCAATTATGTGTTGAGCGACAACACAGAGAGGCATGGCTTCTGTGGAGTCGAAGACGGAAGACCAGGTGCTGCGGGAAAATAAAAAGATTTATTTATTTATTTATTTATTTATTTATTTGTTTGTTTGTTTGTTTGTTTATTTGTTTGTTTGTTTATTTTACACAAATTTAAAATATAATTAATTATCTGGTCCGCAACGAACGCATGCGCAGGCGCCCGGAAGAACCTCCCCAAACCCTAAACCCTAAACCCTAAACCCTAAACCCTAAACCCTAAACCCTAAACCCTCACCTCAGCTGCCCAATGGTTCTGCAGTTGGTGAGGCCCCGCAAAACGTCTTCGAAGTAACTGCCAAGAAAAGGCCGCAAGTCTTGCAGCCTCGAAACGTAGCGCCCCTTGCGTTCTTCAAACAAACACAAACCCTAAACCCTAAACCCTAAACCCTAAACCCTAAACCCTAAACCCTAAACCCTAAACCCTAAACCCTAAACCCTAAACCCTAAACCCTCAACTCCAAGTTGCAGCTCAAAATCCTACGCGGCAGTCCCTGAGCCTCCCCCCGCCTCAAAAGCTCTTTCCCCAGCACCGCACCCCAAACCCCAAACCCCAAACCCCAAACCCTAAACCCTAAACCCTAAACCCTAAACCCTAGAGGCTGACCGAGGAACTCGCGCTGCACAATGAGCCTGCCCTCCTCGCGCTGCATGAGGATTTCCTGGTTCTCCTCCGTCACTCTCTGGACTTCTTTTTCAAGAGCAGCAATCTTCAACTTGTGTTTTGTGTTTTCTGCTGCTCTCAACTTAAACTCTTCTTCTAATCTCCGACAAGCTTCTTCTCTTTGCTGCAGCCGCCGCCGCTGCTGCTCCAGTTCTTTCCGCATTTGCTTTTGCCAGCCGGGGCCCTCCGCGTCGTTTTCGGGGCCCCCGGGGGGCCCCCCGAGGGGCCCCGGGGGCCCCCCGAGCAGGGGCCCCCCGAGGGGCCCCCCGAGGGGGGCCCCCAGGGGGCCCCCCAGGGGGCCCCCCAGGGGGCCCCCCAGCGCGCCCCCCAGCGGGCCCCCCAGCGGGCCCCCCAGCGGGCCCCCCAGCGGGGCCCCCAGGGGGCCCCCCAGCGGGGCCCCCAGGGGGCCCCCCAGGGGGGCCCCCAACGAAGAGGGGGCCCCCAGGGGGCCCCCAACTTCGTCAAAGGCCTGGGGCCCCCCAGGGGGGCCCCCAACGAAGAGGGGGCCCCCAGGGGGCCCCCAACTTCGTCAAAGGCCTGCAGCTGAGCCCGAGCCAGCAGCAGCAGCTCGCGGCGCTCTATAGTGACGTGCTGCTCTAGGCCTGAGTCCGTTTCTAGGCAAAGAACGAGGTGGTCGGGGCCTGCAGCAGCAGCAAACCCTAAACCCTAAACCCTAAACCCTAAACCCTAAACCCTAGTTCGAGGTCAACCCCCGCCCCTAAACGCTGGCCGACAAACTGCAAACCCTCGACTCCAGAGCTGATGCGCGCACAAACCAGCCGCAGCAAAACGGCCAAACTTCCCCGCCAAACCCTAAACCCTAAACCCTAAACCCTAAACCCTAAACCCTAAACCCTAAACCCTAGAACATGAATTCTAGCGTGCTGCGGCACCTGAAGGAGAGACGCTCTTGACTTTTATGCTCGCGGGAGACGTTGAAGGCCTCGAGTGCGCCTGAGGGAACAAACCCTAAACCCTAAACCCTAAACCCTAAACCCTAAACCCTAAACCCTAGAAGGCGGGCGTCTCGTGGGGGTTTGGCTGTTGCGGAGGGCTTGGGAAGCGTTGACTGCGGAACAATGCACCGAAGTGGAGGGTTCGAAATAATTAAATGGAATTAAATTAATTAAATTAAATTAATTAAATTAAATTAATTAAATTAAATTAAATTAAATTAATTAAATTAATTAAATGCTGACAGGAGATAAACGACAAGGAGAAGCTGAACGCGAAACCCTCGTGACTTGCACTTGGCAGCCGTTGCAGCACAGCGAGGTGTCTGTACACCCGAAACTCGTCACCAACACGTCTTCTCCTGCAGCAGCAAAAACAAATAAATAAAAGTAAATAAATAAATAGTAAATAAATAGATTAAATAATAAATAAATAAATAAATTAAATAATAAATAATAAATGATTAATTAGCAGCAGCGCTGCAGCGCTGGATGCAGTTAAAGAGCCTCGAAGCAGCAGCAAGAAGCAGCAGCAAAAGCAAAGCAAAGCAACAGCAAATAATGCACACTGAAGACAAGCAGCAGCAGCAGCAGCAGCAGCAGCAGCAGCAGCAGCAGCAGTGAGCAGCAGCAGCAGCAGCTCGCAGGTGCCGTTAATTCTACTAGATGGACAAGAATGAGGATCGAAACAGCAGCCAAAATAAATAACAAATGGAGCAGCAGCAGCAGCTGCAGCAGCAGCAGCAGCAGCAGCAGCAGCAGCAGCAGCAGCTTGCGTTTGGCGCTGCTGGGGTGTATGTACACGCGTGTCTCAAATATCGAAAAGAAGATAAATACATTAAAATGGACAAATTTCATTTACATTTAAATATATATATTTTAATTTATGAAACAAACATTTCAAAAAGCTCAAAGACGAAAAAGACTGAAAAGAGGAAGTGAGGTGCACATACACCCGAAGACTTCGGGTGTATGTACACCTCGATGAATTTGCTGCAGCTCGTTTGCTGCCTATTCATTCACTTCTTTCGCTTATGAATATTATTTTTGATTTATTTTTAATATTTATTATTATTTTTGTTATTTTTATTCCATTTATTTATTTATTTGCCATTTATTTCAACTGGCGGCTGCCGCCCCCCCACTGTCCAGGTGTCTGTACACTCCGGCGCAGATATGCGAAGTGTAAATGGGCGTCACAGCCTTTCAAAACATTTATTATTATTTTAAAACATTTAAAATATATTTATTATTATTATTTTTAAATAACATTTAATTGCAACTTAATGCACTTGTTTGTGCACATAATGCATTCAATTTTTTGCAAAAAAACAGCAGCTAAGGAGCAGCAGCAGCAAAAGAGCAGCAGCAGCAGAAGAGCAGCAGCAGCAGAAGAGCAGCAGCAGCAAAAGAGCAGCAGCAGCAAAAGAGCAGCAGGGGGCAAAAGCCTCACCTGGGGAAAGGATGGAGACCTGGACTTGGCCGCCCGCGTGGAAGCTGGCGCTGGAGTTTTGCTGCTGCTGCTGCTGCTGCTGCTGCTGCTGCTGCTGCTGCTGCTGCCTTGAGACAGAGTGCGCCCTGCTGCTGCTGGGCGCGTGCTGGGGGGAGCCCCACGGCTGCCAGCTGTTGCTGCTGCGGCTGCTGCTGCTGCTGCCGTCTACGTTTTGCTGCTGCAGCGGGACGCCGTGGAGTCCCTGCGCTGCAGCAGCAGCAGCAGCTGCTGCTGGCCCCGCTGCTGCGTCTGCTGCAGCAGCAGCAGCAGCAGCAGCAGCAAAACCCCCGCCATCGTCCCCTCCATAAGGCACAAAAGCATGAAAGGGCCCCGAATTGAGGGCCCCAATGTCCCTGAAGTCCACTGCTGCTGCTTGCTGCATTGCAGCAGCAGCAGCAGCATTTCTGCTGGCAGCAAACGGCGGGACGGGGGGAAACGCGGCGTCCGGGGGCGGCGCTGCTGCTGCTGGCCCCGCTGCTGCTGCTGCTGCTGTGTCTGCTGCAGGGGGGCCCCCAAAGAGCTGGCTGCAGCCATCTGGAGGCAGCAAAGCCCCCGAAGGATATATAATGGACATATCTGCTGCTGCTGCTGCTGCAGCAGGAATTGCAAAAGCAGCAAAAGGGCCCGGGGGCCCCTCTTCCTGCTGCGGGGGCCCCAGGGGCAGCAGGGGGGCCCTGGGCGCGCCGCAGGCCGCAGCAGCAGCAGCAGCAGCAGCAGCAGCAGCAGCGTCTGCGTCTGCTGCTGCGCTCGGACCTGCTGCTGCTTGCTCTGCTGCTGTGTCTATTCTTTCCGACTCTTCCACATCCAAAGGCAGCTGATCGATGAGAGCAGCAAAAGACTTTATCTGCAGCAAAGTCATCATTGCAGCAGCGCCGCGGGCCTGCTGCGGCCGCGGCAGCGGGGCGCGCGGAGAGCTGCTGCTGCTGCTGCTGCTGCTGCTGCTGCTGCTGCTGCTGCTGCTGCGGCAGGGGGCGGGAGCAGCGGCGGCCGCCTCGAGAAGGCGCGCGGGGGCGGAGCGGGGTTCTCCTGCTGCTGCTGCTGCTGCTGCTGCTGCTGCTGCTGCTGCTGCTGGTGCTGCTGGTGCTGGTGCGGGCGGG
>NW_013652523.1:0-4384 GCF_000499385.1 Eimeria necatrix
GCTAGCTAGCTGCCGTTGGCTAGCTAGCTGCTGCAGCTAGCTAGCTGCTGCAGCTAGCTAGCTGCAGCAGCTAGGTGCGGCCAGGGAGACGCGCGCATGCATGCGGCATTAGAATGCGACTTGGGGCTTGCGGCGGTCTCTGGCGTTGGCGGGGGTGTCTTGCTGCAGCTGCTGCAGCTGCTGCAGCTGCTGCGGCTGCTGCAGCTGCTGCAGCGGCTGCAGCTGCTGCAGCTGCGGGGCCGGAGCCACCACTGCGTGCTGCGCTGCTAGCAGCAAAGCGTCGCTTCTTTCGATTTGTTTGACGAAGTAGTCCACGTAGACTCTTTGGGTTTGTTGGTTCTGCAGCAGCAAATCAAAAAAGCATTTTTAATTCTTTCTTTTAATTCCTTTTTCAACAGCAACTTCTCCATTAAAAGCGCCATTTAGTGGCAGCAGCAGCAGCACAGAAGCAGCAGCTAGCAGCAGCAAAAACCCCACAGCACTTCGCGCATGCAAATGGTGCAAATGCATTTTAAAATGCACTCCGCAGCAGCAAGCCTTGCATGCATGCATTTGCATGCATGCATTTGCATGCATGCGTTGCATGCATGCATGCATTTGCATGCATGCCTTGCATGCATGCAAATGCATGCATGCGCAGTGTACATACACCGGGGCCCGAAGAAGCGCGCATGCCAAAAGGCCCTCTTTCGCGGAAAGAAGAGCATTACATCAAAGAAAGGCATTAAAATTTTGGAAATGCAAAAAGAACAAAAGTGGAAATAAAAATGCAATCTTGGAAGTGTGCGCATGCAAATGCAGCGTCGGGGTGTACGTACACCTGGGCACGGGAACCGCAGGCGCGCGAGTTTGGGGTCTTTTTGCGTTTTAAAAAGTGGAAAAAAAAGGACTTTGAAAATAAAAAGCATTTAATGAAAATAAAAAGGATTTAAAACGAAAAAAAGCAGCTTCTGGCGGCCAAATCGCAGCCAACTCGCCTTCACGTGCAGCATCTCGCCGTCGATCTTGAAGTCCATCAACGCCTCCACGTGAGGCTGAGTCAACTCCCCAGACAACAGCGGCCCCGACCGCCACACTTTCTGTTGACTCTTCAACTTCAAACACATCAGCCCCGCCCGCACTTCGCCTTCGGGGTCTTCCGCGCTTTCGTCCATCAGCCGGCCCAGCTTCTGCGGCGCAGCGCCAGCTAGCTAGCTAGCTAGCTGGGCAGCTAGCTGGCTAGCTGGGCAGTTCACTCGCTAGCTAGCTAGCTAGCTGGGCAGCTAGCTGGCTAGCTGGGCAGCTAGCTGGCTAGCTGGGCAGTTCACTCGCTAGCTGCTAGCTCGCAGCCGGCTAGCTGGCTAGCTGGGCAGCTAGCTGGCTAGCTGGGTAGTTGACTCGCTAGCTGCTAGCTCGCGGGACGGCTAGCTGGCGAGCTCGACAGCTAGCTGGCTAGCTGGGTGGTTGACTCGCTAGCTGGCTGGCTAGCTGGCTGGATAGCTCGATAGCTAGCTGGCTAGCTGGCTGGACAGCTCGACAGCAAGCTGGCTAGCTGGATCGCTAGCTGGCTGGCTAGCTGGCCATATGGCTGGCTGGCAGGCTGGCTTCCTAGCTAGGCTGGCAGCTAGCTAGCTAGGCTGGCGGCAAGCTAGCTAGACTAGCAGCTAGCTAGCTAGCTGGGGCAGCGGGTAGGCAGCTAGCTGGCCGCGTCAGGGGCTGGGTAGCTAACTAGCTGGGCCTCTAGGCGACTAGCTCTTCAACAACTCTGTCGAGTCCTCCTAGCTAGCTAGTGAAATAGCTAGCTAGCTAGCTAGCTAGCTAGCTAGCTGCTGGCTAGCTGGCTAGCCAAAACTCACCGCCAGCGGTATGTTGTGGTAGAGCTTGGTGAAGGAGTTGATGGTATTAACCTTGCGGCGGCTCTCCACGTCCTGCGTTAAATGCAGACCAATTAAACCCTAAACCCTAAACCCTAAACCCTAAACCCTAAACCCTAGACCCTAAACCCTTGGGCAACCAAGGCAAGCACAGACCTTCAAAAAGGCTGCGCGCTTTGCGCACAGCCCTTCTGCCATCTAGGTACCTAGCTAGCCAGCTAGCTACCTAGCCAACTAGCTAGCTAGCCAGCCAGCCAGCCAGCTAGCTAGCCAGCCGCCTAGCCAGCTAGCCAGCTAGCTAGCTGGCCGCCTAGCCAGCTAGCTAGCTAGCTACCTAGCTCCCTATCCAGCTAACTAGCCAGCTAGCCCGCTAGTCAGCCAACGAACTAGCTAGCTAGTGGCTAGCTAGCTGACCTTGAGGAAGAGCTTGCAGACGCGGACGCGGATCTCGGACTTGCCGGAGACGAATCTGTCGAAGGCCTCGTCGTCGTAAGTGGGAGGCGCAGCAGGATCGATGAAGCGCGGCGCTGCCCACGTGAACAACTCGCAGTAAGCCTCCTCCGTGTCTTGCTGCAGCCTGCAGCAGCAGCAGCAGCAGCAGCAGCAGCACGGCTGCAGCAGCAGCAGCACGGCTGCAGCAGCAGCAGCCCGGGCAGCGCGCGCCGCGCGCGCAGCCGCAGCGAAAGCCTCAGCAGCAGCAGCAGCACGGCAGCAGCAGCAGCAGCAGCAGCGCCGCCGCCGCCGCAGCAGCAGCAGCAGCAGCAGCAGCAGCAGCAGACTTGTAGAACTTGTCGCTGTGCCTTTCCTTGATGGTCTGGTGAATGGAGTCGTCGAGTTTAATGCCACTCAGCTTCGAACACAGCAGCAGCAGCACATGCATGCGGTCAGCAGATCTGCTCATAGAAGCTCCTTGGTAGCTGCTGCTGCTGGCTAGCTGCCCGCGCTGCCGCGACAGCGCCAGCAGCGCCTGAGACATCACGCGGATTGCGTCTTGGTACCGCCTGCACGCACACCCCCTCCTGCTGCTGCTGCTGCTGCTGCTGCTGCTGCTGCTGCTGCTGCGGCTGTGCTGCTGCTGCTGCTGCTGCTGCTGCTGCTGCTGCTGTGCTGCTGCTGCTGTGCTGCTCGGCTCGGCTGCTTGGCTGCCTGCGGCAGCTGCTGAACAAGTGGCGGACGACTGCGGAGCTGGCTAGCTAGCTAGCTAGCTAGCCAGGAATCTAACCGACTAGCTAGCCAGCTAGCTAGCTAGCTAGCTAGCCAGGTATCTAACCAACTACCTGGACAGCCTGCCAGCCAACTAGTTAGCCAGCTAACTAACCAACCAGCTAGCTAGCCGGCTAGCTAGCTAGCTAGCTAGCTAGCTGGCTAGCTGGCTAGCTAGGTAGCTAGCTAGCTGGCTAGCTAGCTAGCTAGCTGTGGCTGCAGTTACCTGAGCATCATGTAGGCGAAGCCGAGGTGGAAAATGAAAGAGTAATGAGCGACTGGAACTCGCCAGTAAAAGGCCTTGGGACTCAGCTCAATGTCGTTGACAGCAGCAACGCCCGCGTGGAACAGGCCCACCTGCAGCAGCAGCAGCAGCAGCAGCAGCAGCAGCAGCAGCGAAGCAGCAGTGAAGTGGCAGCAGTAGAGCAGCAGCAGCTGGGAGAACACCGACTGCATTCGAAGAGGAGGAAAGCAACATCAAGTGCAAGCACCGGCAGCTGCGACGAAGCACAGCAGCAGCAGCAGCAACAGCAGCAGCAGCAGCAGCAGCTGCTGCTGCTGCTGCTGCTGCTGGAGCAGCAGCTGCTGCTGCACGCTCCCGCAAACACAGCCAGTGCGAAACCGCAGCAACAGGAACTTCCCAAGCAGCAGCATCCGCAGCACCGAGAAAAGAACAGCAGCAGTAGCCCCAGCAAGAGCAGCAGCAGCAGCAGCAGCAGCAGCAGCAGCAGCAGCAGCACCTGGACGTGGAGCTTGAGCTGGAGAATAAGTGCGAAGTAGCCCAGCTGGAAGCCAAGTTCTGATTCTGCTGCTTTGGGGGCCATCGGGTCTGCGCGCTGCTGCTGCAGCTGCTCCTTAATGCCACTTTGCTGCACCACCTTCTGCAGCAGCTCAAACACTCGAAACGCCGGCCACACCTCCAGGTCGCCTGCAGCAGCAGCAGCAGCAGCAGCAGCAGCAGCAGCAGCGGCGGCAGCGCGTTTGGGCACAGCGCAATTGAGTTTAGCTGCAGCAGCAGCAGCAGCAGCAGCGGCGCGTTCGGGCACAGCACAGCTGACTTCAGCTGCAGCAGCAGCAGCAGGCAGAGCAGCAACTGCAGCAGCAGCAGCAAGAACAGCAGCAACGGCAACACGAACAGCAGCAGAAGCAACTGCAACAGCAGCAGCAAGAACAGCAAGAACAGCAGCAGCAACGAGAACAGCAGCACCACCACCAAGACCATCCTCTTCACCGCCATCACCACCCTAATTCACAATCACACCACCAGCAGCAGCAGCAGCAGCAGCAGCAGCAGCAGCAGCAGCAGCAGCAGCAGCAGCAGCAGCAGC
>NW_013652524.1:0-4824 GCF_000499385.1 Eimeria necatrix
ACCCACAGCGAGTAAAGGCAGGAAGAGTTTCGAGGCATAATTTCGTTCTATGAGCTGTTTGTCATACTGCAAATCATGGTGAACGTCTACGTCAGGCCTCATGTTTGTCGAAGATTGTGAGAGCAACAGCTATAGCCGAGCGTTGCGGAATACAAGTGCTGCAACGTTTCCTGATTCGAACTCGTCCCAAATGATAATGTGCGGAGCTTGATACAGTAGTAAATAGGGAGGCAACATGCGCTGGGAGGCAAAGCGTGCGTTCGGCACACAAGCAGACTTTGGAGCACGATTCCTTTAAGTGGCCAGTGTCTCAGATAGGTTAGAATCATCTTCTGTCTCGCAAAAACTCTTGTCTAAGTGCGTTAGCTATTGCCCACATGGACAGCTGATTCCAGGGCGTGCAGTTGTATTAATCAGCGAATCACCTCAAATACACCTGGAGCCAAACAGGTGGCCGTAAATTGCTGCAACATACTGGAAAGCGTAACAGCGTAATTGTGATGGCGGATTGATTGTCGCGCTACGCGCGACTCGCCCACTGCAGATTGTGCGAACCATGCTTGCAAAGTTCTCGTCACATAGTTTGGAGTGCTTAGCTACTTTCGTTTGTACACTCTGATTCTGCGCAGTATTCTGATGAGGATTCAACTTCGCACACAGGCCGCTGTTGGTAGGAAACATCATTTACGAAGCTACGGCAGTCAGCGTGAACGGTGGCGTCTTTTGTATTGTGAGATACGACAGAGTGCCTTGTGGCCACGCGTTCTGTCTGGAGCATCAGGACTAGCAAACGAAAGTAGGGGTAAACATTGGCTCAAGCTTTACGCAAGGTGCATTGCTTGCTGGACGCCTCATCCACATGAGAGAGCGTTTCGCTGTGGTACGTCACACATTCGCAACGGACCTGCACCCTATCACTGCTCGCCCTCTTGGGACTAGCGGATTGTTTTTTAAGCGGATCTTTACGGTTTGAACGTGCGAGAAAATAGCCTCGGCCGTTTGCAGGATGATACGGCGTGGCGTAAATAGAAGGAGAGTGTTTTGCATAAGTGTCTTGTTTGCTGGGAAGGGCCGCTAACATTCGTTCGTGGTGTTAATGGAGGCATGTGGTTCAGGCAGTTGACGGCAGTTTCATCTTGCTTGTGGACGTGCGTCACATGGAGTCATGTGGGGAAAAAATACTTGTTTAATGAGCAACGGTCTTATACCTCTAGAACGCGCTTGCCGTCTTCGATGTCATCATTGGCATCGAAAGGCAGCGGCTTACCTTGGCTCAAGCGTTGCGTAAGGTGCGTTGCTTGTTGGACGCCTCACTTGCTTGAGAGATCGCCCTGCTCTGGTACGAACCACACTTGCGATGCATCTCACTACGTGTTTCCGGCTACAGAAGAGCATGAGTCTCGTGGTACGCTCTGACGCTTCGCAACCATGGTTGTCGCTTTTTACCTTACGTTTATATACTGACAATACACACGCAGTTGCTGCTCAGCTGTTAGAATTCCGAGCCTATCGGAAGCTCTCGCAGCTGTTTGGTGTTTGGGTCACAAAGAAAATGTATCTCTGTTGATAACAGAACCTCAAGTGTTTTGCGTGTTCTGCCGATATCAGGTTACAACTGTCAGACTAGACAACTTGTCCCTGCGTAGTCTTCCTCTAAATGCAGACGCCTGTTGTGGCGTTCTTTGATATGGTTTCATCGCTGGGGCCACAATGATTGTAACATGCACATATACAATATCGCTGCATAATTTTGCCCGTATCACTATGATGGAAATGATTGTACAGACCGTCAGTTTTCATAATTCGCACAATTCTCCCAAGCGGTGAAACATGAATGGCTTTTGAATATTTGTCTTTCACAGTTGTGGCAGTGTAGCAGACCGTCCATATTGTACTTCACAGCTCCCCGTTTGCCATATATGCTGTTCCACTTATGGCCGCCTATGGACACCTGGGACAAAAAACTCCTGAAAGCAAATGCTTTGCTTAGGAACCTTTTTGCTGGGAATTTCAGCCGCTAAACTGCAATACAAATTAGTCACAACAATCAAAAGCGGGAGCTTGCAGATAATCCATAGATTCCGCGCGAACAACTGCGTGGCAGATTGACTTTGTTGAGACGCAAAATAGCAAGCGTCGACCCCTTCTTGAGTGTCGTGCATGAGGTAGTTACTCCTGCTTACCGAATTTGATTGTCTTCGGTGCAGTAAAATGTAGCTAAACGAACCACGCTTTGTATTTGACTGGCGAACGCTAGAAGCCGCAGGTATAATGTGAAGTGCTAATGAGACAACTGAAATTCCAGTTTCAATATTTTGGTTTGTTAAGTTGGCCATATTTGTCGTGGTACTGCTGAGCTTTGGAAACTGTCGGGACACCTACTGGGCTTGCATGCAAACTTTCTGTACTTTGTTTCTCAAAGCTCATTTACAAGCTTAGAGCTCCCCGCGCATTCGTTTGTCATTTTCGTGAAGATATAGTCAAAAGGAGGCTTACTGTCCCAACGTCTAAGTGCTGAGCAGTGGAAAGCTCTTGCAGTGTTGCCCGAGCATGAACACCGCAGGCTGTTGGATCACCAAAGTGGCCCGGAATTCTTCGGATACGCTTCGAATTCCCTAGTTTGCTGCGGCAAACGTTTCGCCGTCAGCCTCTTACACATCGTAAGAATCTAGCATGCAGCAGTTGGCTATTTCTGCGCAAACACAGTATTTGACAACGTTTTAATGTGCTTATAATGCAAGACTGTGCAAAACTGAGTGGCTGCAAGACCGTTATATTGCAGAGTGTAGAACCTCTTTTGCTTCTGAGCTCCGCACTCTTGTCGTTTGGCACGACGCATATCAAAGACTCGACACCAAATACATGTTGCAGAACCGCGCTTGGTGAGAGTGCTGTGCTGGGACGCACATTTTGTTCTCCTCTGCCGTTGTTCTCTTTTAGCATATTCTTGGTGTTGGTCAAACCCTTGACAGTTGTACAGGTTGTTTTTGTGGTTCCTGCGGTGTCTGCAGCAAATATGTCGAAGCAGACAAAATGAGCAATTCATTGTTCGGCAGATGCAGGTAAGCGCTCTGGTCTTCACGTTTTCATCGTCTGTAAAGATACAGCAAAATGCAGAGGTTTCAATTCGGTTTTGTTGGATGCTGGGTGCATGCGTCTTGGAATGCTTTGTGAAGCTGTATGCGCTTCGATGCATGTATCTTGTGACTATTTCGTCGACGTGAAGCGATGGCCGCTGCATGTCTTGCCGTTTCAAGGAGATGCCGTTCTTTGGTGAAACGCACATGTCCTGACATTATTGATATTGCTTGTATGTGTTGTATATTGTAGAATTCTTTTGACTCTACCAACGGTTTTGGACGAGCTACTGTTATCACGAAATATCTCAAATTTCGTACTTTGAACTACCATCTGCAATTCGAAGTTTCCATGCCGCATACCTGGATCCTGGTGCATCCAATTTGAAAGCTTGTGCTGATGATTATTTGCCGTAGCATTGTCAGCTGGTGTCATCGAGATGATCCCACGAGTACCTTTGGAGGAATGTTGCGCGAACTCTGTAGCACATAGCAGACCTCATGTACGCGCGCCGTTGTTGCACGCACGTAACAGCGACGTTGCCAGCCAAACTAACCGCAGATGGTTTCATTTATGAGCTGCAGCTCGAGACCTAGAGCGTCGATCGGCGGAGAGTGGAGCCAAACCGTCTCGGGTATAACTTGTCATCAAAACTTTTAGGCCAATTGATATGCAGGCACGATATGCATTCGCTTAAAACACGTGAAAAACTTTAGCAGTCACAGCTCCTGCTTTGAATGAGACTTCGGGCCATGCTGAAAAGCTTACGTTTTCATGAAATCGACCCTTCGGGCCATGCTGAAAAGCTCATGTTTTCTTGAAGTGACAGATTTAGACTTCAGAGACATAAGTTGAAACGCGCAGCAGCAGTGGGCTATGGTCTAGATGCACCATTCAACGCTGATTCCAGATCGTTTCCGTATTCTGTAGTGCGGCAACGCCTTTATTTTCAGACGCTTCTTCCTGGCTATATGTGTTACGAAGTGCGCTGCGTAGCAGCCTGCATGCCGTTGTGCGTGACTCGCGGTTACACTATCTGCGCGTAACCATGAACTTGGAGCTCTTCACAATTCCACGGTTGCAATATCTCTGTTGTGTATCTGCTTGCTGCCGGTGACGTAATTTTGAACTCCACTATTGCAAGTTGGTATTTGTAGCGGATGAGTCTCGCGAATCATGAGAGTTTGGGTCGAGCTATCGGCTTGCAACTACGCGCCTTTTACAGATATCTGCTGAGTCTGATCTGCTGTGCTTCATTCTGCTTATCTGCTAGACGCATTAGGCTGAATGCTCCGAAGCAGACTGAGTGAAAGTCATGTTTAGCACGGTACACGGTTGCATCGACTGGCGGATTTATGGAGGTTGTACCATGACGAAGCTTGAAGCTTGGCTGAACGCTGCGCGGTGCTCGACGCGGGCAAAGGTTACATACTAGAGGGCTACCAGGAACTTACCTCTTCTAGCTTGGTAGCAGAGCACGGTACAATGAATATCCAACAAACTGCCGTTTGCACGGAGTGAGAATCGATGCGTATAAAGTATTGCAAGTGTACTTTGGCAGTAGCACATATTCGTATAAGTCGTATATCTATTTTACTTTGCCCACAGCGTGTGCATATGCGTTGTGGGACTCTTGCAGTGCGCTTGTATTTGGGTCATTCCTCGATTCGGCGTCTGCCTCAAACGACATCAGCACGAGTTACAGAGGGTCAGCAGTTTGAATGGTGCTTAACAATTCATATTGAA
>NW_013652525.1:0-60118 GCF_000499385.1 Eimeria necatrix
AGAAAAGGTGTTTATTGCTACCAAAACCTTTTACATTGGTTCCAAGTGACTGATTCGAAGCAGCAGGGTTGGACTTTAGGGTCGTGGGACTGTGCTGTTTAGCACCTCGCAGCTGTTGAGACACTTTTGGTATCTGCAGCGTTCATGCCGGTAGGTGGTCAGCAGGCGGTTGATAACTAAGCCTTAATTGGGTGCGGAACATTCCATGTGTTGCAAATAGAGGCTTCTAACATGCTCTGAGTGAAGTGAGCGTTGCGTAGATCTATTTCGTCTGCGGTTGGCAGACTGTGCGTCGAGTGCTAGGCTTGTCATTGAGGCATTGGTCTGCCAAGAGTCCAGGGGAAGCGCCAAAAGCTGGGAGCATGCCCTCAGAAAGGATTCGCTTTTAGTGACTCACTTTGTGGGGTGCTTGCTTTTGTATGAAAATCCATAAGCCAACGTTTTAGCGTCTAGATGGTTTGTACACCTGCTAATTGCCAGATTGTGAGGGGAAAGGGACACTTGTGTCAATGCGCTTTCGGTTTACGCGATCTGCAACAGTGTAATGACGTCAGGTCTGCAGGAAATTGCAGTGTTATTGCTGTTTGCCCTTTTATGGTGTTTGTCGCTGTCGAGTATGCAGGACGAACCGTGGCCTGTGTGTGTCGTGGTCCGAGATTTGATTTTAGCGCGTCCTCTCCTTTCGAAGAAATGTATTGTCCCAGAGCCTGTGACGTCAGTTTTCTAAGCATTCGGCCGCAGCTGCCAATGCACTGTGCTGTTGAGTGAGCTGCCGCGGTTGTGCAAGTAGTTAAAGCAACAGCCGCGGTTTTCTGTGTGTTGCTGGTCTCAAGCAAATGCTTGCGGCTTCGGTAATGTTTAGTAATTTGTGGCCAGCGTCATATTACTTAGACTCCCTTCTTTCAACGTGCCCTGCCTTTGCCCCGAGCAGACTGTGCGTTACGCGTGGACGGCGGCAACGAGACTCTGTACGTCGAAGGCGCTGGCGAAAGATGCACACCGGCTGCCATGCTTTGCTGAACCCTGCAGGCGATTATTTTCTGGACCCAGACGCTGGAGCGCTTCTAAGAACTTCGGCAGATTCTGCCGCTTTCCGTAACGGCAAAAGTTCTTGAGAGCATTAACAAGCACGTGCAACAGCCTTGGTTTATTCTAAGCTTTGTTTACACCTCACTGAGCCTGTTACCCTGCTTTTCGATGTAAACGGTATTTGTTGTGACTACAGGAGGTCTGGCATTAGCGCGTTCCATTTTGTTCAACACTGCCTAGCCGGTATGTCACACGTCCAACATTTGCATACAACCGCAATATCAGGAAACTGCTGCCCGATTTCTAAATCTCTAAATCGCATCACATTTTGGACCATTCCTGCAAAAAATATTGTGCGATTTGGAAAACAGCAGTTTTGCTTGCTCTGAGAAAAGGTGTTTATCGCTACCATAGCCTTTTACATTGGTTAAAAGTGACTGATTCGAAGCAGCAGGGTTGGACTTTAGGGTCGTGGGACTGTGCTGTTTAGCACCTCGCAGCCGTTGAGACACTTTTGGTATCTGCAGCGTTCATGCCGGTAGGCGGTCAGCAGGCGGTTGATAACTAAGCCTTAATTGGGTGCAGAACGTTCCATGTGTTGCAAATAGAGGCTTCTAACTCGCTCTGATTGAAGTGAGCGTTGCGAAGATCTATTTCCTCTGCGGTTGGCAGTGTGTGCGTCGAGTGCTAGGCTTGTCATTGAGGCATTGGTCTGCCAAGGGTCCAGGGGAAGCGGCAACAGCTGGGAGCTTGCCCTCAGAAAGGATTCGCTTTTAGTGACTCACTTTGTGAGGTGCTTGCTTTTGCATGAAAATCCGTATGTCCACTTATTACGCGTATGGGGACTGGCTCGCAGCGGTCAACCTGTTTAGTGGTGAGTGGTCTTGTGTTCTTAGGAGGCGATCTGTTTTTGGTGTTTGCTAGCGGTCGGACGTGTTGAGGTGCGATCGCAAGCAGTATTTAATGTAAAGTGTCGGTGTGTCCCAGATGTTCGATCTCGCACCACAATGCAGCCTGTGGGTAACTAAGAATTACTGTGTAAGCGAGCTTTTGGCCTTCCAGAGGATGTGAAAAACCGTTGGTATTAGCAACCTAGGTGCCCGGTTTGCTTTAGTCTTGGCTTCCAGCTTATGCAGTCACGTGTATACTTATTCTTTTCAAGTAATCTCTGGGACATTTATCTCCAGACCAAGTGCCTTTCTGCTGTCCTGCGGTGGTGGCGTACTTGGTGGGGGAAAGACTGGATGTCGATACTTCGCTGCACGTCAGTGTGAACGGCATTGTGACACGAAAATGCCCGGATTTTGCGCTGCTGCCAGCAATTGAAATAGCTCGGACGCTTTAGAGTGAGAGATTGGTGCTAAGTTTGTGGTGGTCTACCCGCTGCCAAGCCGGAAAAACGTGCCGTTTGTTGAAAGCATGTAGATTGAACATCCGTTGTATAGTCTGGCACTCGGAAATTGCTAAAAGTGTCCGTCAACCTGTTGATAGCATAACTGGTTTTCCTTCAGTTTGCAAAATATATGGCTTTGCGTTGAAAGCATCTTGACAGCTTTCCAATGTACGCAACCGTTGAATCTTTTCCGAGTTTTATATGGGCCAGGCGGCTTTTAGCTTTTGATGGTTTTTTGGTCTTGCCGAATAGCACCTCCGGCGGTACTTTATTATGAATACTTCTGAGACTCCCAGATGGCTTGTCATGCCAATGTCCAGCATGTAGGCGACGTGAAATTTCAAGCTATGCGCGTTGCGGAGTCTAGGCTGCTCTCTAGGCTTTTGGTTTTCAGTTGATAGTAACATTGTAGTTTCTTCTGCTCCAAGTCTGGACGTTGTTTTTCCTGCTATGTTGTTTGCGGTTGTGAAGGCGTTTTCGCATTCGCTTGCGAGCATGCATAGCCACGGCTTTTGTTTGGTCAGGTCGCTGTTCAGAGAGCTCTCGACGCCTCCTAGTACAAATACGTTCTGGCCGATTTTTGGGATGACCTGCCCATTACGGGCTAACGCATACTTGAAGGTTTATTGTCAGCTCTTCCTGTATACGCGACACTTGTTTCTTCTCGCGTGGGCACGTTTGTGGTTTCTTGTGGGAGGGACGGGTGTAGTCTGTTGGTATGTATCGTGGTGGCGTTAGTATAGACTGGTTCCACAATAAGCGGTATGTATGCAGAAGCTCTAAGCAGCGATTGCATTTCTTAAGTTGCTGCTGTGCTTCAATTGAACAGCTGGGTTGTTCTTGTCCGGTCCAGTTCCGAGGTACACATTCTCTGTACATGCAGGTAAACTTTCACAGTGCTGCGATTTGGCGGAAGCTCCCAGCATACTGTGGCTTCTCAACCTGCAGCTAGTATGTAACATCTGCAGTCCTTGTGGTAACAGTTTTTCCCTCTTCCCCAGCTGCTGTCTTGTTTTTAGTAAGAAACCATAGGTGCCCTTACTGTTTCTAATCCTTAGCTAGTTGCTGAGTGCACCAGGTGCCACAACATTGCGTTCTGGCGTAAGGTCCAGATTCATGTTGGTGCCTCGTTGCGCAGCCAGTATGTGACACGTCAAATATTCAATTCGGCAGCCGTGTCTTGCTGCTGCTTCGCGCTGTGCTTCCACCAACCTGACTATAAGAAATTCGTTGGTGCTGTTGATTGAACTCATCACCTTTGTCGCTTGTGTTTGAAGCCGCCTTTGTCACTTGCCAAGCATTGCCATGATTGCACGAGCTGGAGCAACTACGTTTGCCAGCTGTAGAGCTCAAACATTCTGTGGACAACGTTCATGGCTTTGGCGAGGCTCCTCTGGATTCTGAGTTTGGTCTTCGAAAAGTGTCGTCCATTTTGATTTCGTTGTCTAGAGTTCGCACTGGCTTTCTTGGATTTGGCGTTTGTCTGCATCGTTGTGAAAGTGTGCTTTCCACAGGCTCTTGTCCCAATGTGTGCAGGTGGCCGCGAAGGGCCGGTGTGCAACCCGCCATACGGCTATTCTGCTGAGTTAGGGGAATCGCGCCAAGCTCCAGGATGCCTCTTGCAACGCATTGCATTCTTCGTAGTCAGCAGCCACCTAAGAAGAGCTCTTTGGTGTCATTGACCCTCTAGAAATCTTAGAACCACACTTCGGCTGTAATTGGATTGACAGTTGCGAAGATGGCTATTTCTTGACAACTTTCTGGTTGTGCGTCGGATGTGAAATTTAGTAGTGAGGCTCTCCAGAGAAACGGTCGGGCTGGCCACACGTATTGCCCTCGGCTTTTAAACAGCATGGTGCTCTTTTGGTACGTCTTGATAATAAATTTTGGTGACAGGATCCGTATACTCAGATGTAGAAAGCGTTAATGCTTCTAGACGTAGGCTAATTCGTTTCGGGGTACGCGCACGAGTCACTCTACGTCCCCACTCAACACCTTTTATGTTTTTAAATTCTGAGGTTCAACGTTGCTTCCTAAACACTTGGTGAAAACAAGAAGTTCTACCGACGTAACTGTGCAGACTGTACGTAGAGTGAAATATCTGGGCAAGCGTTTTTGGGTTTTCTGAAGCGCCATACTTCTTCACGGTAGAAGTACATATCCGGCTTCCCCGTTGGTCCGTTGTCATGTTGTTCGCCGTGGAGTTCTAAGCTTTGTGAGTTCTACGCTTTGTGAGTGCTTGGATGGATTGGTTACGATGACTGTCATCTGATGACTTCACTTTTTTAGAACCATTGTTTCCTTTCTGCTATATGCCGTTGTAGTAGACTGCCAAGCACAAATGAATTTCTTTAAATTGAAATCACAGTTCGCCTTATGCTTTTTTCACGCCATTGTACGTTTGGGTTAAATTTTTCAAAATTTGCCTGTGGAAATGAGGGAAACAGTCGCGGTGCAGTGTAGCGCGAATGCATCAATATAGTTTGCCGTCTCAATATGCAGCCAGTACGCTACATGGGTCATCGACGAATACACAGTTGTTGTACCTCAACTCCTGGCCTGCGCTTTGAATTAGAAGCTTTGCTTTCATTGTGATTCGTACCTGGTTCGTGGGAACCATATTTGCCACGACCGCTCTATGCATGATTCCAGCGACAACAGCTCAGGCTTTCTGCAGCCAGTGCTTATTGGCTGTGACAATGGTTCTCTAAATAGCAGCCATGGTTCTGACAATTTCTTACCACGATACCAACTTTTTACCCGTGGGCGAGTGCAGCTAGTGAGGCATATGTAGAGTCTGTGAATGAAAGCTGAAACTCCAGAGGTGCGAGACCAGCCCGAGTGTCCGTTCCCTAGGTCTTCCAAACGTGTTTCTGCTATTTTGTCGGCATGCTGTAGTAGCCTTAACGAAGTTACAAAAACTTACGAGCCTCGAAAACTTACACAAATGACGTCTAGCTGTATGCACGATTCTTGTATGCACATGAACTAGAAGGAAGCGACAAATGGGAGCCAGCCATTTAGGTGGGTGCCTACGGCTGCATTCATTTTACCTCATGCTACAGTCATATTATACAGGTCAAATGCAGTGTACCTAGCTGTTTTGCTATGATTTTCCCGCATTGAAGAATTGTTAATGGCCAAATTTGTACACGTCATTTTGTGCGGCCTAACAGATTTTGATCTGCACCTCGTAACGACGTTAGTCGTGCAGCTCGGAACGTTCAGCAGGTCTGCTATTGGAATTGAAGCTGTATCTGAGGATCATCTGCCTCTCTGTCGTTTATGCAGGGGATAACATCTTGTTGGTAGCAACTGAAGCAGCAGTTCGACGTGCCGAGCGGGATTTTGCGTACTTGTACAGATATCCGCAGAACTATGCGTTGTGCAAAAATTGTGTTGTATGCGGAACGCGCGCATT
Source organism: Eimeria necatrix (assembly GCF_000499385.1). Classification (NCBI taxonomy): domain Eukaryota; phylum Apicomplexa; class Conoidasida; order Eucoccidiorida; family Eimeriidae; genus Eimeria; species Eimeria necatrix. The sequence continues at coordinate 5,844 of NW_013652525.1, forward strand.
CCTAACTGCCATCATATCTGTTAAATTGGACTACAGGAAGACATTTACTGGCTGGGTGTGAACTTGTCGAACGCGACGTATGCCAACTGGAAATGCCGCTGTGCAAGCAATTTTGTTTTGTGGGACATTTGCCTGTTTTTCAGATGGCATGCTGACGGGCTAGCAGTGCGTTTCTGTGGATGATCCGAACAGGCCTGAATGATTGTATATCGGGCGGTTTTTCTTGTCACAACCGCCACAGATGCTTCGTTAGCGTTCACTTTGTGGGCACGGTGGTGGAAATACTCAGCCATGGGTAGCGGTGGTAAATTTGTGCTTTGTTCTTAAAATTGGCCAGTGCGAGGTTGCAAGTGAAAATGTATGCTGGGTGTTTTTTCCAGACGTAGCATCTTGTCTTACTGTGCTGGAATGTTGTAAGTGGGTGAGCAATGACATGCACTCGCGGTATAGAGGGAGGCTGCCTCGTGATATAGCCATTGACTTGGCTTTATTAGAAGAATGTGGTGGACCACTTTACCATTAAATTGATTTGGGCTACGTAGTAGTTGGTCATAAGCGGCTACTTCACTGTCTTTGTTGGGTTGGTGTAAATGCCCAGGCAATAAGAGAGACATCGAAATGCAGCACTTGCGCCACTACGCAAGACAGCGCGCCCTGAGATTAAGTCAGAGTTTTACTACTCTTGTTTTGTGCTGGCCAGCCTTTGTTAACTGGTACAGCATGCGGATTTTTGCAAAGATACCATTTCAGACCTGTGGTACTTGTAAGGCGCACTTGCTGCATTTGCATTTAAAGTACGTCTCGGTAGATGGCTTGCTGTGGACGCCGAGCGCAGTGTGCCGCACGCATCCAACAGGTGGCATTTCATGTTCTGCTGATACGACTAAAACGCCTAAAACGTGAACCAACTACGGCTGTTTCTACTAGTGACGGATTAGTTGATTGGTTCATCCTTTTAGACAAGTACATAGGGGCAATGTTAAAGTATACTATCAACACGAAGATATGCAGAAGAATGTCTAATGCTGCTCAACTCCTCTTCAAGACACCAAACGGAAACGTAAAAGGGCTTCAATTAGTGCATACATCTGGGGTAGCGCTGTAGATATGTTACGAGTATGCATTTGCCAGTGACGCACAGTTTGTACGTGGTTCGTAGATTACAGTTACTGCCTGTTGGAGAGTAGATGACATTATGGCTAGTAATCTGCTGCGTATTCATGTCTTGTCAGTGTTGTGTTTGGCACTGTGACGACACTGCGACGAATTAAAATTGATTCAAGCTCGCTGAAGTTCATTCTTTTAGTCATTTTCCGTGTCAAGGAAGTGAGTAGCCGCACGGATCAGAATCAACGTAGCGACCTCATACGTGCAGGCGCGAAAGGAGGACACGTATCATGGCACTTTGGCTGCTGCTTTGGCAGCCCAGGGGAAATTCCTTGGGCTCCTTCTGGATTCGTAAATTGCTTCAGGGACACTGTGCTGCTCACCGATGTGGCTAAAAGCATTTATTGTGGACTACGGCGGCAGCTTATTAGTGCATACCTCGAATTTGTAGTTTATAGGGCTGGCCGGAAGAACCAGGGCAATCTTGCTGTGTGTGTTCACTGGTCTGGACAGCTGATGGTTTTGGCGAAAAAAGTAACTTTGGCTGTGGGCTTTTGCCTATCTCCATCATGTCGTTGCAGAATTTCTTTGGCGGCGAAGATGTACACAGGCTACTCGTGTTCAAGTCGTGCGGCTGCATAGTAAGAAATCCCCATGCTGACAAAGTGGTATTCTGTGCAATTTGGACAGTAAGCAGAGATGAAGATACTTACAACTGACCTTTAGTAGTGCGGGTGTCTTTGCAGTTTGCTGTTGTTGTATCTCTGGGGAGACAAACGCGGAAGCCGCCACTTTCTGAAGACTTTGCCGGCTGAGAAACGCGGGAGTGCATGCTTATTGGAGTTCAGGTGAAACATGTCGCTTTTCATAGAAGCTGGTGATCGCTTGTTGTTGCCGCCTCGTTGGAGGCTTTCAGTGGCCCACCATAGGCAAGAATATTGATATGGGGCATGCTAAGGTTGATTAGCCTGCACTACTGTCAACATTGCCTTTGCTTAAACATGCAGGCAGTGAGTTGCACATTGAAGCACGAACTCGTCATCTCCTGAACATCTTAGGAGCAGGTTGGACAGACAACTACAGGTTTCACTTTTCGCATTGCGCAGTTCGCTACCTAAAGTTATTGTTGCAGAGGTGCCCCGCCATAATCTGCCAGCTGACAAGTTGGCGTGTTTCCTAGTGCGAGGTGAATATTAGCGTGAACGGCCGAGGACAAGCTTAGTATTTTGTGGAGATTGAGCAGTGGGGTATGCCACTCTGCGGGAAGAAGATTTTTTGACTGGGAGAGTAGTGCTGTCGACGACGAATGCCGTCTGCATTCACTCATGCCGGTTCTTCTTATGTGTAGCGACTCGGCGTTTGTAGGACGCTAATCAGAGTCGCTGCTGCCAGATTTGTCCTCTGTAACCACGTGACATTAACCACGTGACGCTGCATATGGGTCAACGCTGGCGGAGTCAGTAATTCAGTTCATACGCCGACCGACTATTGTGCACTACTGCGAATATTACGTTTGCTTATACGTGCAGGAAGTGAGTTGCAGGCTGGAAAAAGGATTACTTATATTTTGAGCATCCTTGTGTTTATGCCGGGAACGGGTTGGACAGACAAGCGCAGGTTTCGCTTGCCGTATTATGCAATTCGTTGTCTAAGGTTGCTGCACAGCTGCCCCTACACAGGCTGCCAGCTGACGAGCTGGCGTGTTTCATAGTGCAAGGTGAATACTTTCCTAGAAGGTCGAGGACAAGCTTAGCATTTCGTGGAGTGTGAGCAGTGGATTATGCCGCTGTGCGGAAAGAAGATTTTTTGCCTGTGAAGGAAAGTTGATTGCAGTTCGGGTTACATCAGATATGCGGGTGTTAGTTGAGGTGTTTGCGCTTGATGACTGACTTCGAATGCACTGTATGTGCGATTTTTCTACTAACGGGCAATGTCGTGTGCTGACAGGCTGCGCGGGCCGCAAGGACGTAGTGTGTACAGCTTTGCAAATAGTTGGCGGATGTAAACACTTTGTTTTATAGCTTTTTCATCTTGAGCGTGGTGTCTCAAGGGCACGGTAAAACTTCAACGTCATGGTTCTGGTGCGCTTCGCATACTTCGAGTCTGGTTATTCGTGTTTCGCAACGACTCAACCGCCTAGCTAAGCGGAAGAGGGGCTTCCTATTATGCTGCTGTGCCTTCGTAGAACGGACAACGTGAGCGAGTACATACCTGAAAGTGATTATGACAGTGAGAATGTGAAGAGCTTTGTAGAAATCGCTGGGAGCAAAGAGAGGGACAAAAGAACGAATGCACTTGATATGGGCATAGAAAAGTTTCCGCGTCATATGGGAGGACCGATGTCTTGGCGGAGCAGAGAGTAGGTGACAAAAGGTTTAGCTTCTGTTGTTTATTTTTGCAGTGCTCCCCATTCCAGCCTTTCTTGTGGGCAAGCATCCTCTGTTGAATCCTAATGTCCGTGACTGCAGATTATGCATTCACGCCTTCGGCAATGGCAGGCAGATAATTTGGAAAGACCCCAAGGCTTATTCAGCTGCGATGCAGTCGTGATGTGACTACACACCTATCCACGCATGGCGGTTACGGTATGCAGCAAGTGCGTAGCACTGTGGAAAGAGCGCATCGTGCCGCTTGATTGGCAGCAACATTGTCACACGAACAAAGCTGGCAGCTTGTATGGTTGTGCCAACACCTGACTGCCAACACCTGACTAGGCTTCTGCTGCTTGAGACGGCGTCGAGTGAGTTTATTTTGGCGTTGTTATCGGCGAGCGAGGGGGCGAAGTGAGCCTTCGAAGGGGTCTCGTGTTTGTCTTGTACGTTTTTTGTATTGATAAATTTGCGCTTGTGACAGGTGGAGCGCACAGGTTTCGTGGATTGAACCTGGGACTCGGGCAGAACCACCAGCGCATCTCTACGCTTCGTTATTTCCACCCAGTCTAGGCATGGAGCGATGGGGATCTGGGGGCAGTGTATTTGATTATTGCATGAAGCTGCCGGGAAGTTCAGCGTTCCTGTATTCTCTGCTAAATTGTTCTGTGTTGTCGATGAAAAGCGCACAGGGGGATTTGGTGGGACTGCCTTTCTGGGGTGTGTAACTTGGAAAGTCGATTTGAGCTGGCAGGCGGATTCATGCTTTCAGAAGCCGAGTGCACGCCTTGTTTTACCCTCCTGCGTAGTGGCCGGAAGCAAGGAAGCCTGGGTTGCAGGCAAGTTTTAACTGTGATCCAGAGCTCACCTGACTGAAAAAGTCCCTCATTTCTGTTCTTGGCCTTCAGTGGCGAGCCTCAAAGTAGACTCCAGTGCGTGTTTTGCGTGTTCTATAGACTACGTGTACGACGCATCGAGCTTTGAGACAGCGCGATTGCGTGAGTTGGCGGTGTTGTGTAGTTTGCTGATGCGTTGGAGGCGTGTTCTTGTGTGCCGGTGTCAGGAGTGGGTTGCGTAGCTCGGTTGGTGTAGCGCAAAGTATACAGCTATGCATCTATAGTGAAGCAGTGTTATCTCCGAACAGAGACACGTTAGTCAGATAGTTGCTCAACTTCCTCCAGGGATATTGCCAAGACAAAGTAGCAGCAGATCTGACGCGCTGTTTTGCTTCTCTGCGTCATCAGGCCCTTGTCAGGCTTCAGTGGCCGATACGATGTTACCAACACTACACGTGTTCACCTCGAACAACTCCGCTTAGTACGAAATGCCCAGGCTAACAAAAGTGGTATTCTGGGTGATTTGGAGAGTAAGCACAGACGAGGATTCTGGTATTGCCAGTGCCTTTGCTGTGTGCCGCTGTTGTATAACTAGAACCACAAGCATGGTCGCTGACTGAATGGGCGGTCAACGCGAGCTTTTATGCTTATTGAAGTTCACTTCAAGCTTCCGTTGTTTACAGTAGCTGCTGGTTGCTACTTTTTGTCGCCGTGTTGCACGATGCTTTACTGTCGCAGGCCCAGAAGAGGGATTTGGTGCATACGCCAATATGCCAATTCGCGTGTTTACAAAAGCTGCGTTTGAGAACGTTTCCAGGCAGTGCGTTGTCGACTATGTCACTATTGAGTGGTTTCTTAAACGCATTCGTGTCCTTCCTGCTAGCCGACTAGGTGCGCGTTTATGTTGGCGCAATTGAAGGACCGGCAGCGCTACTGCGGTGTGCTTAGAATAATTTTAGTCAAATTGGGCATGCGCGCCCCGGTAAAGGGTCACTCTCTTGCCCTGGACCCGCAGAGTGAGCTAGTTTCTCCCGGAAAACGGATTTGACAGTGCAAAAGGTGGGCAGATGGGTGACTCTGGTGCTTGGTGCTAGATTATGCCGGGCTTCCAGCAAGGCAGATGCACGTGTTGCTTTCAGTGTTTGTGTTGTCAGAAAAAACAAAGGAAGCCGCAACTAGTTTGTTGGCGGCAGTGTGCAAGACTATATCTGTCACATTTTGTTGCCTGATTACCTTTGATACTGCGCTGATAATGCGTACTTGAGCGGTCTACAGTTTACCTTTAGGCTGGTAGTACCACATTTGGTCAGGCTCACGATAATGATACTTCGCATAACTTGGTAGAAATTTCTGCGCTCAAGGAAATAAGATTGAAAATAAACGCACATGATGTTAAGAATAATGAGTGATGCACCAGTGCCGGTGTCCGGGCGGATCAGAGAGTACGTGGCAAAAGGGTGAACGTAATTTATTAACGTTTTGATGCTCCATGTTGTCAGTCTCTTATGTGGGCATGCATTCCTCTTGTCGGTCACTGCAGATCATGTTTCCGAGCCTTTGTTAATGGCATGCAAGTAATTTGGGAAGACTACAGAGCTTATTCAGCCGCCTGGCGGTCGTGAGGTGATTACACAAGCATCCTCGTTTGGTGGTTGCGATATGCAGAGAGTGCGTAGCACTGTGGAAAGCGCGCATCGTGCCGCTTGATTGGCTGCAACATTGTCACACGAACACGGTTGGCAGATTGTATGCGTTTGCTGCCACCTCACTAGATTTACGCTGCCTGGGAGGGTGCTGAGTGAGCTTATTTCTGTGTCGTCATCGATGGGAATAATCGCCGCTTATCTCGGTTTTACGCGGCTTCACTTTGGCGCACCACAGGCAAAAAGAGAGATATGGTGCGTACTGTGGCTGATTAGCCTGCACTACTATGAACATTACCTTTGCTTAAACATGCAGGAGGTGAGTTGCACATTGAAAACACGAACTGGTTATCTCTTGAACGTCTTATTGTTAGTGTCGGGGTCGGGTTGGGCAGACAACTACAGGTTTCATTTTCCGCATTGTGCAATTTGCTACCTAAAGTTATTGTTGCAGAGGTGCCCCGCCATAATCTGCCAGCTGACAAGTTGGCGTGTTTCCTAGTGCGAGGTGAATATTAGCTTGAGCGGCCGAGGACAAGCTTAGCATTTCGTCGAGATTGAGCAGTGGAGTATATAGCTTTGCGGGAAAGAGGCTTTTTGACGACTGTGTAGGACAGTTGACTGCAGTTCAGGCAACATCAGGTATGTCCGGCGTTAGGTGATGTGTTTGCACGTTATTCCTGACTCAGAATGGACGCAGGGGCGTTTGCTTGGATAACGGGCGATTACTGGCATCTTGGCGATGTGGGCGGGTGCTAAGCCAACGGGAGCCCATTGCAGTGCACGCGCACTACAATGGGGTTCCGTGAGCCTCAAGAGTTGGGTGTACGTCTACACCCGTCAGGCTGGCAGCATGGCCTATTCAGGTCGCGAGGAACCAAGGTGACTAAAATGAGAGAGTAGCGCTATCAACGACGAATGCCGGTTGCATTCTCTCATGCCAGTTTTCCTTATGTGTAGCGACTCGGCTTTTGTATGGCGCTAACCAGAGTCACTGCTCTCAGCTTTGCCCTCTGTTGAATAACCACGTGACACTAACGACGTGACGCTGCATATGGGTCAACGATGGCGGATTCAGTGATTCAGTTCATGCGCCGATCGACTTCGAATATAAGGTTTGGTTATACGTGCAGACAGTGAGTCGCAGGCTGGAAAAAGGACTTCGATTTTGAGCATCTTTGTGTTGATGCCGGGAACGGGTTGGCAGGCAAGCGCAGGTTTCACTTCCCCTATTGTGCAGTTCGTTGTCTAAGGTTGCTGCACAGCTGCCCCTACACAGGCTGCCAGCTGACGAGCTGGCGTGTTTCATAGTGCAAGGTGAATACTTTCCTAGAAGGTCGAGGACAAGCTTAGCATTTCGTGGAGTGTGAGCAGTGGATTATGCCGCTGTGCGGAAAGAAGATTTTTTGCCTGTGAAGGAAAGTTGATTGCAGTTCGGGTTACATCAGATATGCGGGTGTTAGTTGAGGCGTTTGCGCGTGATGCCTGACTTCGAATGGACTGTAGGTGCGTTTGGTTTGATTACAGGCGTTCGCTACTTGTTGAAGAGGTCGGACGGTGGTTTTCGTGTTAGGGAGTTTGGCGTCAGCAAAGGGCGGTGTGCATTTTTTGACTTTTGTAGGATTTGATTGTGCGCTTGCAAGCGTTGAGCAGGTGGCGTGGTCTATTCTTTCGCGCTACAAAGTAGAGCGGGGTAATGAGGATTTGGCTGGGCCCTTTGGAATAGGCAGCAGGCGCGCTTAACTTCCGTAGCAGTTGAACACAGTTCATGCGCAGAAGCGAGCCTACATCCCGTTTATATATAAGATTGTACCCATCATTTACCTTCCTGGCATGCTACAAGAGGCGCAAGAACGTAGTGTGCAGCGGCGCAAATGGCTGGTGATAGCCGTGGCCGTGACCTACTGCTTGTCATGCACGTGCACGCCTACAGATTGTTGGGGTCAAAGAAAGTGCTCTGACGTATGCATTGGGTACTTCACAACTAGTCATGTTCGCATACGTGATATGTTAATGCTTCATGCCGGTCAGACAGTATGTGAAGAACTTTGTATTTAATTGCGTTTGCTAGGGGGATGCTTGAATGCTCTAGCGTCTTTTGCGGATGCCCAGATTTTGTTGAACACTGATATTGGCCCCTCTGAATTATGCTTTTACGCTGTCGACAATGCGATAAAAAGGCTGGCACATCGGATGGTGGCTACGGTAAAGATAGTGTGTAGCATTGTGGGACGCGGCGCATCGTGCCGCTTGGTTAGCTGCGACACTGCCACACGAACAAGCGTGGCGGCTTGGCAGGTTTTTGCCACCACCTCACTCGAATTCACTTGCCTGAGACGGTCATTACGGAGTTTCCTTTGACGTCGTTATCGACAGGCGAGGAGGCGGGCTAAGCCTTTGCCTTGGGATCGGGTTTGTATTGTATGATTTTTTGCGTTGGTACATGCATGCTTTGACAGTTGGAGCCCCGAGGGCCCGTGGGGTGAATCCCTGACTTGGGTGGAACCACTAAGTCGCTTCGGTTTCTCCATCCATGGTGAGGAATCAAGAACTGCAAGCAGCGTTCTTTGATGGCAGCATAATTCGTCGCTTAGGCGGTTAATTCTATGTTCCCTTCTGAATCAGTCCGTTCTGGTGGTAGCACCGAACGAGTTGTCGAAATTTCGTTCCCACCCAAACTGTTTGCCTGTACTTTTGGTGGCTGCTTTATATCTATTGTTCAGGGTTGGTGGTCGATGCAGCTAATTGGTGTCTGGTATAGTGAAACGGGTGTAGTTGCGGTCCGATGTATGGCCAGGCACAGTTATTGTGAGCTTCCCTGCATCAGCGCGATTTGCTTGTTTCCAATTTTGATATACGTATTACATTTATGCTGGAAATGTATGGACTGTTGCGAAAAGAGAACGGAACATTGCTCGCTCCAGCAACTGCACGTGCACGACAAGCTTTGGATGATAATTTTCAACTGCGGCTGTGCACGAATGTTTTATCATGTGCAGGAGACTATCCGGAAAGCGCAGCAGTCACCCAGTGCAGCAGTGTCACTCGCTTGTCACTAGATCGATTATTGAACTGTGGCATTTTTCTCTGGTGGTGCTAGGAGCATGCACTCCATGGAGATTGCCTTACATCTCAACGGAAACATGCTTTTTTTTCAAAATTTAAGGACGTGCGCCCGGTGCACAGTGCAGTATTGGAAATCAATAATGCTACTATCTTCGCGTTGTATCATCATATTATTATGTGGACGGCCATAATGTTTCCCAGCTAGTCCGTCTTAGGCGAGTTATGCCCACCTCAACTCAACCTTGTATAAAACAACTATTTGAAGTTGAGTTTTGGTTTTGTATCATGACGATATTCTGTCAGTCGAGCATTTATGAGCAACGAACGTTGAAGGATGGTACTTAGTTCGACTACTAGTGAGAGAATACATAATGCAGCAAATATTATATGCTCCCAGGCTGGAACTTCGACACAGCGTGCTAAGTGGGCTTTTCTCGTAAGCCCCGTATTTGCTTGCGAGAGCGCAAATGCCATGCGTTTTGATCTTACGTGCAGTGACTTAGGGAACTTTTACAGAGTACTCAGCAGGGAAGCATTTGGAAAACCTTTGCTTTGCCTCATTGATAATGCGTAGTTGCCATCTGCACGCTTTGCTGATTCTATTCCAGCTTGTACGTTCGGCCATCGGTATGGCTCTCTACATAGTTTACGATTATCAAGTGCATGAAAATTGTGCCAACGCGCCTAACCCCAAAAGCCTTTTCTATCCTCTTGTAGCAAAAGCACCTCCTTTCTAGCACGCTTCGAAATTCGAGTCTTCTGGATTTTCTATGAGGCCAGGTCTCTAGACGTGAACGTGTCTTTTTATCGACACGTATTCTAGAGTTTGTAAGAGAGTAGAAATGCATGCGTACTCAGTGCGTAAGCGGCAGGCGACAAGGAGAGGCACAGGTAGAAATGGACTGCGCATGTACTATATGCGAGCAATGCCGGCGTGCAGCCGTGCGTGCTTTATAGCGAAAAATAAATCGGCGCCACAGGTAGACCGATTTTATGGGTTTAACTGTGGATGAGAAGAGTGAAATTTGATGGAAGCGTTGAGCATTTTAGCGCTCCCCAGAAAGCAGTCTGGAGCGCCTTCTCCACGGCCTGAAGTGCCTTCTCTACAATTCCATCTGGTCTTTGTTGGTGCCAACGGAAGCAAGGGCTCTGAAGACCTGGGGTCATCTCGGCAGACTAACGTTCTGACCTGAGCTAGAAGACAATGAGCGGTAGCTCAAGATTAGTAACATTTTCTTTACAGTGGCCAGCTACAAGATAATGCGTGACTCAGTTTTGCCTACGTCTAGCTCTGCATGGAAAATTATAGAGAGTGCGTGCGAGGGGCTTAATTGCGAGCTCCCATATACGTGTAAAACATAGCGCACTGCTTTGGCCTGAATTGCCAAGTCCCTTTTCCTAACACACAGTGCACACGGGTTCGAGGGGCCGCCTCCACCACTTCCCACTGTTGTGCAGTTGGTCTGTTACAGATTGTATGTCGCTTAAATTTTTACAAATTACACTTCATCTCGACATGGGCGTAGGGGACACTTTGTGACCTTCCCTTTGCTCCTTTTCCTGTTGGGGAGGTTTTCCTTTTGCTTGGGTTGGCAACCAAGCTGCCTAATACTTACTTCATTGCACTCTTGATCAGAATGAAGCTGCCTGTGTTTGAGTATCGCAGCGGCGCCTATGCTTTGCTTTTGAAAATTGTGTGAAACGTACCTCCCCAATCCTCCCCGCTATAATGCAGCACTAAACGTATATGCTTGTCGCTTGTGTTTGGTTGATGTTTTCAGATCGTGAGCTGTTCATTTGGTGAAGTCCATTTTCTTTGATTAAAATCATTTCGTCGGGCCAGATCAGTGGTATGAAATTTCATTCTCAAGGCAAATCAAGTCTCACTTGACATTGTTTGCCTGATTTCATTTAGTCAAATCTTATATTGCAGCGAATTGAAATCATACTCACAGGCGCCATCGAAGTTGATGTGCACATAGTATTCAATATAATCCAGGAGCATAATAAGGCTGCTGCTCTAGTGGGCGGGTTGTCGCCTGGCTTAACGAGATGACTGGGGCGCGTCTTGGAGCAAGCCAGGCGTGGATGCGCAGAGGCTGACCACGTGCATATGACCAGCTCAGAGATTCATCACGTGCGTATGACCATCTTTGAGCGAGGATTAGCGCTTCTCCATGTTACAGGATGCAAAGTAGGACTATGTGCTGATACTCACCTTGACCATTATGCTGGCTTACAAGTGGCATTGTGAACGGTTTCAGACTTGGAAGAGCACCCGAACCAACAGACGTGCGCATGCCTATTGTCAATATGATCTTTGACAAACGAAACCACACCAACATATTCTTCTGGAATGCACGGAAATGCCAAAATGTCGGATTTTCGGCTTTTCTAGGAGGTGCGTCCCTGATAACGCTATCGCCCACATGGACACGCTTTTAAGGAAAGGCAGCAGGTATTTTGGCCAAACAGCAAGCTCAAACAATATGTGCGAAATATGCTCACTGTTTCTATGGCCAAAACAGCTGCACTGGCCATTGTGCGTGAGCTCGACAGGTTTTATCACAGATGAATGCTTTGAGATTCCGTAGACCGTATGCCCAATAAATTTTCCCATATACAGCATAGTGCCCCACTTAGTCGAAGACTCGCAAAGTACCTTGCATTTTTTGTCTGTGAGGAATTGCCTTATTATGGCCTTTATATAATTAAATACCCTCTTTGGAACCCGCACTTCTTTTGTCCTTTCTATATAACCAGTGCAGTACCTCTGCTTATACTAGGCAATTCAGCATGTTAGGTGCTGAAAGGGTATTGCCCTCTCGAGGAACGCCCGGATCCCTACGCTCTAATACATCCTTCACATGAACGTTCATGGAATCTACTTTGGCATGCTTCTGCCAGGATGTACGCTTCACAAATCAGTAGTTGTGTTTGATTTCGGCAGCCACTGTAGACATTCATGTAATGTGGTAGCTATGTCACATGGCGAATTTCCCTGGAGTAATCACTTGCGTGGGGTACAGATCTTGTGTCATGCACTGAAATTTTAATGCCAGGAAGCGGCACTGAAGCGCGTCTTAGTTCACGCACACGAATGGGCTTGATGAAATGTGTTGGAGCACAAAAAGCAGAGACATTTTTGCCAGGTGAGTGTTTTCTCGGAAGCTATTGGGGACTGGCAGATGGTGAGCCCATAGAACGCCCTGCAGAGGGAAAGCCGGTGCAGAGGGGTTTCTTCTATGGAAAAGCGTATTTCCGAGCTGAGTGAAATGAGGGAAAATTCCAGCCGTAGCTCCTCAATGAATTCTGGAGAATTGGTGCAGGTGTTTAGCAAAATTGTTAATCAACTTTCTCGTTGCATTCTTTTCTCATGGGCAACACTGGCTGATCTTACGGCATTTTCGAGTCTCCAGTTCATGCGGTAATATTTGTAGAGTGGGGGAACGCTCGTGTGATCTTAGTGCAATTTTGAGTCTTTAGTTCGCGTGGCAGTTTTAGTAGAAGTTCACATGCGTAAGCACTGCCGAGTTCTAGCCATAGCTTGCCATAACTCAGCTCAGGGAGATTTGAAGGTGCGCGCGCTTGTTGAATTTTCAGGATGTAACTTATGCGAACACCATAGTTTAAAAACGTCAGCTCGATTGGAATCTTAGAACCATGTAACGGAGACGCTTGCATGTGATTCATGTTCAATTTGTACCCTGCTCTACAAGCAATACTAACTGTAACACCGTGCAAGTGAATTCAAGATGGTTTTCTTGTTGGTGCGCCCTTCTGAATTTCGAATTATGAATCACGGCTCGACGCGTGCACAGGCTACAGATCCTTTTCTGTAGGAGGAGGTAGTCAACAACGCAGGGAGACGTGAGATACTGTGAGCCATCATAACTCTAAGCACATGCGGCCCTGAAGGTTATAGTTTTGGACGCGCGTCTTTTAGTGTATCCACTCAGCTTATCTCATAGTTGGTGTCCATTCTTGATCCAGTGGAGCATGCTGCAACACTGAACCAATGTTACACTTAAGAGCAAGCCAGAGCAAATAATCTTCGACATGGTAGAATGTCCAGTTACGTGGGACACCATACCCAGAAGCAGAGGAATTTTGTACTGTACCACTTTGATTTCGACTATCGTGCCGTAGTGCACTTAAAAGAGTCTGGAAGTGACGTGCGCTCATCGCGTTTCCAGAGCGTATGCTTTGTAGAGCTATTTCATTGAAGAATTCAGACTTATTGACGAACGTTGGCACCCTCCAGTGCCTGCGTCAGAGTCGCAGGCAGATTCTACGCGGCTACATAGAGGACGATGATGCCTACACTGCGCTGTTAAAGTCGGCCTGTTTTATTCTTCTTGTTGATATGCCCTTTTGAACTTTGAGTTATTCCTGCGCTGGATTTTTCCGCGCACTATGTATTGGCCGCAGTCAGCCAATATGGTTATTGGCTGATGTCTGCGCAGGCAACGACGTATTGCCTGTACACGGAGTTGTGCCGTTGAAGGGAGACTGGGTAAACAGCGCAGTGAGCTGCGATAGATATTGTGAACCATTGTGTTTCTGGGCACATGCGGCGCTTCAGGAACGTTTTCTTAATCATCGATGCACGTTCTGATGATCGGCGTGGTGCACTGAGCGCAGAGTATTCAAGGGTGCGTGTCGTGTAGATATGACACCAGCTAACTGTGGCCAGCGTATCACATACATGCGCAATGGCGCGTGCAAGCGGACAATGCGCAGCTGACTAGCTGAGTGCTGAAGGACTGTCATGTTGGGGTAACTGATCCCATGTATAGCGGTAAAGTTGGGCCGTGTTTGCAGCGCCATGAGGCAACGAGGCCTATGAAAAACTGGTGACTGAAAAGCGAAAAGAAAGAATTAACATAGAAAGCTCCAAGTTCATCGGAATTGGAAAAGCTTCATGTCACCCCACTCGATGCATTGACTGGTATCTGAAAATAGCTTGGTGCCCCACCTGCGCCGTAAGTTCTTGGCAATTTAATTTAGCCTTGCGCCAGGAATAGCTATTGCGGATCACACGGTAGTAGGATTTCGTAGGCTGCCTGAGACCTGCATTTCTCATCTGGTGAATTGCACAAAAAGAGAAAAAACCTATATATTATTTTTATCCCTGCATACTGAGAGCCGCAGCGCATTTGTGCCTACCTTGTACTTGATATTCCATGTCAAGCCCCAGTGTGTCGTACATTTGACTCGTCACACCTTATTTTTAGGCTGCATGCAAATCAGTGTTTTCCTGCGGGTTATTGTGAACTGAATTTTTCGAAAGCTTCAGCTTACTCTTGATTTAGAAAGATGTACACTTCGAAGCAAAGTGAACGGAGGATGCGATATCGTGCTTTTGTGTCCGTTTGTACAGGGCGTCTAAGAGCTGCCACCTGCATGCTCCGCACGACAAGGTGAGCCTAGGCAAAAAGCAGCAATATGCGGCACAGCTGTATTAAATTCACCTTTGCGTTCCTCGTTTGCTTCTCTACACAAGATTGTGCGCTACAGGCTTTTCGTAGTGCTTGACAGTAGCTGCTGATCGAAGGCACTTGGTCAAAACTGCTCCGGTTCACGGTTCTGAGTTGGGCATTTGTCATCATGAGCTCCTTCTACACGTGCGTTCTCTGGCTTAATGCAGTGGAAGGCTAGACAAGTCCCTTGGATTTCTCAATCCGTGTATGCCGAGACAAAGTGAGACTGTCGGGGAAAATCTCAGTTGTCCAAAAGGAAACAACCTACATCATCAGTTAAGGTTTTAAAAAGAAGTATTTTTAAAAAAGAGAAATTCAATATCATTTATATTTGGGAGGTTAGCTTAGAAGCTGGAACTGTGTGGGGCAGGGCAAAGAGCTGGGGGTCCTTGGCTTAGCACAACAAGAATTCGCTAGAATCGGCAGAGCTTCAGACCGTATTAGTCGCTAGTCCCACGTTTCCACACAAACCTAGAGAGTTGATCGTGCTGGATAGTCTCCCAGTAAATCGAAACCAGGGAGGACATTTTTTAGGCTCCTGTGATAGTGCTAGTATTAGCATTATCATTACCGGCAGTGAAGGAAATGGCCAGCGGGCGTGTCGACTGAAGTTAAAAGCATTCATATATTGTTTTGAGCTATCGTGAATGGTTGTTCAAGCCCATGCTGCCTTGCAGAAAAAGAAGTACGAATTTTATTGGGTTTTTACGTAGAGGAGACCCTGCCTGATCCTGACTCACAGGGAATCTTTCTGGCCACGTTTAAGTCTCGGGAATTGGACTGCCAACCGCACGCTCCAATGCATGTCTAGACCGGAATAGAGAAGGCGAAGTTTCGGTCCGTAAGGCACAAACACACACAAGCGAAGCTGGCTTTGGACTAAACAAACGTTGCTTGAAAGGCAAAAAGAATAAATGCTACGAAGCAATTTTGGGCCCTTAGAGAGTATGCACATTTTTCTCTCGGGCCAGCAGTTACGTAGCTGGCCTTTACAGTGACAATGCTTCTCCTTTGTAATCAGTCAGAGATAGCGTGAACTAAATGTCTGGAGTGCTGTGATAGAAGTGACAGAGCAAGTTTTTGCTGCGTTTCTATGGGCGCAGGAAATTCATAAACGGTTGGGCTTGCTTAAAAAAGGAAGTGGGCGTTGTGGGGGTCTATTTTATTGCAGGCTTGTCCCAGAATTGAACACGCTATATTTTTTTTTCAGGCGGACCCACCTTTGACTCTCTGTTTACTGTGTAAAATCATTGCTCGCCGTGATAGCGGCAGCATTGAATTCATTGAATTGTAAAGCAGTGGAATTGTTATTGCTAGTGTCAACTATCTGAGGGAATTCAAGCAATACAGACCAGCCATGCAGACCAGCTGCAAATATCTTGGCGATGCTTAGAAAACTTTCTCACAAGGGCTACACTTCTTTTTTCCATAGGCAAAAGCTCATTTGCTGTGAGTGGTATCGGAAGTTCTGATGTTTCTACAGATAGTGCGTGGAATGGATACCGTCGAGTTTTGCATAAACTAAGTTTTGTATGGACTGCACAGAAAACGGCTCTAAGTGCAATACGTGCTGTGAGTGAGCCCCTACAAACCCGTCCAAGGTTACCCCAGCTCTTCGATATTTTCATGTCTTCTGGACATTTGGTAAAGACCTCGCACCACTACCGTGGTAGAGGCGCAACGTGGGATTCCTGCCATCTCCAAAACTTCTCTTGCAAATGCTGGCCGAGTTGTTCTCAATAGAGTTGAATGCGCAGTCTGTGCGTCCGGTGTGACATCAATTGATCTGGAAGGGGTCGCTACAGAGCTGCGGATAGCAGGTCTGTAGCGCCCCCTCCTCCTGCAGTTTGACAACATGCGAGTAGCATTTGACGTTTTCCCAGCAAAGGCGCTCTGCCGTGAAGGTTGAACCGATTCGCTCCGGTTTGTTGCAAGAACTGGTGGGTTAATGAGATATGGGAGCTTGCTGAACCACATGGTAGCTTGATGTGTCTTTCGTGGCAGTGAGCGCACTCCCGCCTTCGGAAGCTATGATTAGTGAATTGCCGAATTCGACCAAATGTGAGGAGAGCCGGATTTGAGACATGTGAGGCACAGGCCGGACTAATGTCAACAGATCGTACGTTCGTCGAAACAATCCCCAATTGCTAGCTGCAGGACAGTAAAGGCGTCGCAAGGGTCTTCACCCGCTACTCCTCATATGCCCTGATCACTTGGGCAAAATAAACCGCCTTTTTGTTTCTCTTTAAAATGCGCTTCTGCCGTTATTAGGCCTATTGGTAAAATCAAAAATTGTAGTTCATGCCCAGCTCTGCTCAAGCTTCTGAAAGAACCGCACGGACACTTGGCATCAGGTTACTCCCTACTTAATGCTGTTGCGACCTAATTTGCGCAGTGCGGTAGATGCGTAAAGCGACAAAACCCAGAATGGTTATAAGTGCGATGATGATGAACGTGGACACTGGCGAGCTCCAAAAGACTGTGCGTTTTGCGGAACAGTGCGCAGTCAAATGCGGCTCAGCCGCAAGACCTATGGCTGAGCAGCCAAGAGATTCACGAGAGAGGCCCTTTTTCCATGTTTGTCCTAACCGCGGTTTGTTGCATTATTGTGTTTTAAGATGCTTTTCGCACAACTGAACAGCTGTAATGAGGGCCGTGGAGTGAATATTTTGTGTTGCTTCGTCCAGCACAAATTGTGCGCTGTGGAGAGAAAAACAAGCACGAATATGGCTGCATAATTCGAATTTACACATCCTATACTATTTGTTGTGCCAAATGTGCGACATCTAATGAGCAGGCCTCCTACAGTAGAAGTCAATCAAAGACAGTATAAGGAGCAGTAGACAGCGCTATAGCTTTAGGAAGCGAATTTGGTGAGCTCCTGAGCAGAGTCTTACCTGAGGGTGCTGCCTGCAAGATTAAATATGAGTCTTCATGCTGCAAGATTCACAAATTCTGTGGTATGCATGTAATTTAACCTGTATACAATGAAATGAAAATGTTCGGGGCTCTGCAGAGTGTACGTGCAGTGGGACATCTTTGACTATTGGAACTTGATGCTTGCAATCATTTTGATCTCTCAAGCTGCAGTGCTGGTTCGGCTCTGTGCCGGCACATCCGCCACATCGGTGCCGACGCAGACGAAACTGAGGTGCATTGCAACACGGCCTGCATGCAGCTTTACTCTTTCTCGACTATCAAGCAAATACAGATTCAGATTTCTTACCTTCTTCACAACGCATGCCTTTTCTGCCCGTCTTTTTCCGATTTTTATTCAGTTCGTCGGGGCATTGCATTCTATCCTGCCGTTGGTCGCTAACTACAACGGCAGACATCGGCCTCTGAACAGATCTAGAGTTGGGTACAACTAACAACGTGCAGAGTGTCTGCCGTTCCATTTCTGCAACCGTCGGAGTCTTTTCAGCGAGTTGCTGCCTGTAAAAACAGGTGTGACGATAAGATGCTAGATCAGGCGTAAGTCATGTCGTCTGTTTTCCATGCAGTAAATTGGGCATTTGTGTTTGTCTAGCAGAATAGTCAACGCATGCGCTGTGAGACAAGCGGGCATCTAAATTGAACTCTTTCAGCACCGCGCCTGGTCACCCGACTAACAAAAGCCCGCTGCTCCTGATGGTCTTTTCAAAGGGGCGTGGAAGAGTAGTCCCTTTGAGGAGACGATCAGCAGCAGCGTTTTTTGCTGGTGGGGTGACCAGGCGCAGTGCTGACAGAGTTCAATTTAGATGCCCGCTTGTCTCAAAGCCTATGCGTTGAATGCGCATACCTCGTGAGATAGAACGTGGTACTTTTGTGTTTGCTCAGTAAATTGTTGCATTGTCTGCAAATATAATGAGCGAACAACACTGAATGCGCCTCGACGATTATGTGCCTCATACCAATGCTGTGCAGAGTCGCCGTACAGAAGCACGAGTATGCTAGTGATTCGACCACCAGCATCTCGGGTAAAATATGCAAATGATATGCGGCTTGCGAGTTTCCCGCTTTTGTTCATGACTTGTGCCGCATGGAACAGAGGGCATGAGCAGGTCACGCCGCGCCGAATGTACAGTGCTGCAGTGCTCGTGAATAACATTTTTTGGGTATGCAAAAGGGCTGCTGGTCCGAAGTTGAAAGTATAACCTGAAACATTTGGTAGTGAGGGCTGTGCATATCCGGTACATCACGAAAGTTTACATCGCTTATAATCTGGTTTGACTCGAACCCTTCAAAAGATGTGAGATCCTTTGTGATGCACGATTAGGTGCTGCGAAACAAGCCATTTCCTTTTTAGGATTGAACGCAGTCATCACTAAAAGCAACCACCCATCTTGAATCTCTATGGGCATAGGATGACGCGACGACCAGAGTCTTTTTAGATATTTAGATACAATAACTGATGATATAGATATTCGTCGGTTCTGCGCAGCAAGTGGGTCCAGTGCACTTGCATTTTCCAGTAGTTCATGGAACACAGCGACTACTTCCGTGGCCATGTTCATCATTTGCGACTCTTTAATCGATCCGGGGTAAACGCGAATACAGCTCCGAACTGTCAGT
The DNA here is from genome assembly GCF_000499385.1 of Eimeria necatrix. NCBI lineage: Eukaryota > Apicomplexa > Conoidasida > Eucoccidiorida > Eimeriidae > Eimeria > Eimeria necatrix. Next base: position 24,902 of record NW_013652525.1, read on the forward strand.
ACGAGCTTGTTCTTGACCAAGTGTGTGTGAAGACTCATCGCTGCCTTACCTGGATCACCCAGGAAGTGAGTTTCACAAGACACTAACAGATGAACGGTTGTAAGTAACATGCTCTCTGTTAATCAGGTCAAACGATTTCATTTCATGGCAAAGAGCAATATGTGTGTCCCCCTTATTCTTCAGGGGCTGCTGCTAGCATTGAAAACTTTGCAGAAGACGCATATGCGAGAATGAAGTGCCTTATCCTCCCAGTAAACAGTGTTTAACACACAAACCAGACGCACAATGCGTGTTTCCTTTTGTCTAGTTGGCAAATTGGTCTGTTTTGTGTATATTTGGAATAAACAGGAAGCGTGAGGGGCGACATAGAGTGCAGATTCACTATGGAGAAGTTGTGCATCTTGTGACGGGGGTTATCTGTGAAAATTGTCTGGAATACCCAACATTTCGCCAGGAAGTACGTACTCCAATATTTACTACCGTTGAAGTTAGTGCCAAACCCTAGCAGATTGTAAATATAAACAAGATGGGCGTGAAAGGAACATATTGATTGCAGGCGGGCTTTGCATTATCGCGCCCAAGTGCGCCTAAATGTTTGCGCCATGCAGAATAGCTGGACTACCCCGCGTGATTCGCTGCGTATTGGCGACTGCTGAATGATGCCTTTCTGCTATTTCGGCTACCGTTTGTCGCCTAATGATCTCTGCACTAGTGTTTCTAGAGGGGAGCCATGCTCTTCCTCAAAATGAAGTAGGGTTAGAAAATAACAATTTCCATATCGCGATTCATTTGAGAATCCTGAACAGTAAGGCTATCACGTCCATTGTGGGATTGCTTATAGGATCATTATCGCAGTGTCCTCTTCTGTTGGTGCTTCTTTCTGCTTCCAGCTACACCAGCATGGTCGCTAGGGGCCGCTGCAGGAAATGCATGGCTCAAAGATTGCAGCAGTTGTAGGTGCAAGCGGGACGGGAACATGCTTTTTTAATTGATCATTGAGGTGTATTACTATGTCACCCAGTAGAAATATCTGAACAGCTGAACTTTGGAATAATTTGAATTTAAGACCGTGAAGAGCTTTGATAACTGTGCTTGTCAACCACAAATCCTGGAGTCGGGAGTGGTTTCGCCGAATGTACTGCATTAGTCGCTCTTTGAGCCTGCACTTCTTGATACTGTTGCGTTCGGCAGACCTAAATTTAAAGCCATAGCCCAGATATCATTTAGGACTACCAGACGTTGAGAACCCTTGTATTTGAAGGAATGGAAGTACCTGATGTAAAACAGACCTCGCAGGTTTGAATACCGTACAAGCAGGGATATGTGTGATTCCCTTCTGACTGAACGTCCACGACGAATGGGGGGTCTTTCGCATCGTCAGGTTGTGAGCTTCGTAGATCGTTGGAAACACGCTCCAATGTGCACGTGCGTTTTTCTTAGAATTAAAGCTTGTTGGATGAGGGCGAGTATTTGCATGAGAACTGACGTTCTGCCCTGCAGTACTTCCACGTGGGGGGCCTGTGCTCGCTGCCTTGCATTTGCTTGCCATTGTAGCATCACTTTTTTTAGATTTATGTACATCATGATTTGTGTTGAGAGGATGTCCCGTGAAAATGGTGCACTTTCACGTTGCTATCGCCAGCACACTTGATAGAGGCATATCCAAGTCAAATTTAGTAGGCGACGCTCCCTTCTTGGACAATACAGACACAGGATTACTAGATAGACCGGTATTGAGGAGATATATCTACACGCCTTTGCCTAGCCTTTCAGTATGTATGTTGAGTGGACCAACCAGGAGATTGCTGCCACCAGCAAGATTTTGCCTCGCCTGCCAAGCTCTCTGTCTCACCTCCCTGCTTTCATGAGTACGGCATCATGCCGTTCCCGGCATGCTCATTTGTGTTGACTTGTAAACTTGGAGAATGCTACAGATTCAGATCGTAGGCAACAATTTAAACACACCCGCGATCTAGCACGAGGTGCCATATACAGCATGCTATACTGGCAGGATTAGTGTAATATATCAGCTTTTTGATTTCGCTGCTTGTCATCATTCTCTTGCGGTGTGTGTAGAACGGTAAACTAATGAGTACCAGTGAACAATTTTTTGGGGTCAGCGTCTTGTGCTCCAGATTTACGCAATGCTGCAGCGTTCCCATTGTTAAATTCGTTGCTATTCATACCTTTCTTGCATTGAAGAAGCTTTTGGCGACTTAGTGGACGGCTGGCTTTGAGTTGTAGCTCAGAAACTCGCTCCACTTGGCGTACATCGCATCCGACGCAGCAAACCGCGGAGAGGCACAGAGGTCGTGTTCACGTGTAAGAAAGAAACACAGCTAGTTTTGCTGTCCGCACCTTAAATACGCCACTGACAAATCAGTAAGCCACATTTCCTGTTCGTATATGAAACGTTGAGCAAATAGCGGCAAATGTGTAGGTGTGTTGTTGCCTGTGGCTGCGTCGCTGGTCTGATGCAGAATTGTGTACCTGGCTGCGAATCAGCTTGGTTACACGGAAATGAAGGTGAAAATTTGCCGCTATTGTAATGGGTGCAGCAAGAATATTTTATGGAAGGTGTAAGAATATTTTTTGGAAGCTCTCCGTGCTTTCTATGAAGCTGCTGCCTTAATCTCGCCAACATGTTCTTTTGCTTACCTTTTAAAATGCACAGGAAAGATCCACACTCAGGTGGACGGTAGCGGCCAGTGGAGGGTTCTTCAGGCCAGTCTTCGGATTACCTATTTGCCTGAACCGCCTGTAAAGTGCCAGTTTGTTCTTGTCATTATTGCTCCAAGTTGTATAGACCTTGTAGGCTGATGTTCGCTCATCACTGATACGATTCGCGGCGTTGTTTTGCGTTTAGGAAGTGAGTTGGTTTACGCTCATGAAGTACATTAAAACGTAATATTCTTGCGTGAGCCCGCTGTATGAGAGCAGTCGGCTGATGCGGTCACGTGTTACTGTAGAACTAAGCATGCGCAATGGACAGTGGCTTTTTTTCTTGCGCTGTAGCTGCGCAGGTCACGTGCTCATCGGATCTATCTGAAAACTGCTCGGCGCTTTACAAATGGGATGAATTTGTCGACGTTTTCATGCTAATCAAAGGCGGGCGAGATCTGGCGACCTTCTGTGTAGCCTATGCATTTTGATGTCTCTGGCGTAACTTACTCTATGCCTTGACAGCAATCAGCGCAGATATTTCTTTACTATGGTGTTTTGACTCTCAGTTCGCAGGACGGAGATTGTTATCAAGCTGGCTTTGTGCTTATGTGTGAGTTGCTTCTCTAGAGCTTCCGAAATCATTTGCAGGTACATTGAGAGGTCTTTTGGCGCAAGGTACACACCGTGCTATATACGGTCATGACGCTTGGTGATGGTGAACACCTTAATGATTCTTCCCCTGCAGGCTTGAAGCTAATGTATCATGTTGCACGCAGTTCGCTTTATGCAATATATGTTGTTCGCTTTGTAGTAGGGAAACGTGTATTATGAAGCTGTTGAGAGCACGTGTATTGTCAGTCCTTACTCGTAATCGTGCCACTACATTCCAAAATTCATTCTTATATGGTGGCAAGGATGCCAGCATGCAGTCAGCACTATTTTTGATTTGTGTCTTGACTGGAGCAACAGTCGCAGGTGCGCTCCTATCAGGTCTTCCATATTTCATGTGCCATTACGTTTTCTACGTCTGCAGGCGCAGAAAACGTAGTGGATAATCATTTTTCTGGGCTTACTTGCGCGTTTTGACCTTCGATTGCTACTACATGCTCAAATCCAGTAAGCCACTTACTGGACAGTGAATATTCATGTGTCTGCGTCTCCAGGTATTTGTTGGTTCTGACTTTCCATTTATTTTACCGTCATGTCTTTTCAGCTGCAGCCATTTTGGACAGAGGCATTTTGAGGACCTACAAAGACCAACAATGATGAGTTAATCAACCTGCAGCTGTCGCGCAGCTACTCATCACTTTGCTTTGCCGTCACTTTATATCAAATGAACTAGTTTTCGAGAGACCTGGGATGTGGCGGTGCGCGCTGCACATGATGTAATTTTACGCTGCTTCTGCACCAAAAGAGCTGCAGTAGTCACAGGGAGCGTGTGGTGAGCCGTTTGGCAGCTCATAACAAGCCATTCTAATTGTGTTTGCGACAGTGGCACTCGTAATTGTCCTGCACGCTGTACAAAGATTTTTGAGAACGAGGCACATCACCATAGTACAGGACGAGGAGCGAAATCTCAAGCTCGTCTTCACATGTGAATGTTCGTGGAGCATCCGGGTTGGCTGATTGTGACTGTGGGTCTTTTGCTTAAGACTTTCAATACGTGCGTCAAGTTGAGCAGATGATGTTTGACGTGTTTAACTGGTTCACGCGTACAAATTGCGTTTTCCCCGGTGACTACATATTAGAATGTGTCTGTAGGCATGCAGGGTCTACTTACCGTTTTGTTGTGACCATTGTCAGCGGTAGCTGTCTCGTGGTTGACGCTAGCTGTTTTGTAACTGTGTCAGTACCGCTAGCCAACGCTATGGACGCTACGCAGCAGGGTCTGACTCCTAGAGTGTCATCCTGATTTTTAAGGTCTTTCTCTGTAATGCATGGTGCACAGCGTGTGCGTGACAGCAGCAGGAGGACGCATTTGTGCACTGCCGAGTAACGGAATACGTAAGCTTATTTGCTGAGTACGCACGTGGAGAAAATGATTATTTGCCTCTTTTCCTAGCACTTCGTGAAGTCTCCGCACGACCATGGAAAGTTGTTCAAGCTGCTGTTTTCCTCTAGAATAAATGTTTGCCTCTTTGCATGTAGCTGGCAATGGGGAATGCAGGCCTCAGCCTGCATCCCCGATTGCCATGCCCTGGCTGTTCAGCCTAGCAGCTCATGTGTCTTGCTCTTGGTTCGCCAGTACCTGGTGCATAGGCTCTTGCTGTGGGCATCAGCATATTACTTCACAGAGTTAAAAAGCACAGTCTGGTGTGTGGAATAGCTTTGCAAGTGCTTACTGCAGAGTACTCTCCAGGTGTTGTTCTGCGTACTCAGACCGTTCGTCGTACCCGAGGACGCTTTTTCTTGTTGTATCGGTTACTGCAGCCTCGCGACAGCATCTAATGCAGTAGATACGTAGGTTCCAATTGCTAACTGTCCGGTCGACGTTTTGCCCATTTTTGTGAGAGGGAGTTTGGGGAAATAAATAATTGAGCCACGGGTCAGACCGTGAAGTCGCTTTCTCTTCTGCTAGTAGAATACCATTTTTTCATAGCACCTTGCCTCTGGGTTATTTGAGCACTACCATTGGCTTCCGACGTTTTGCCGGCTTTCAATCAGCACCGACAGTAGACCGGCTTTAGTTCAAGTTTATCTGTTGCTGTTCTCGCTCTAAACACGCTGCAAGCTGAATCAGTTGAACAAGGCTGATGTCAGGCGGCTCTAAACACATTCAGTAGCGCATTCTCGCACTCTTTGGTCACTCACATCAAGCATTTTTCCATGATACATCTACGAAAGTTACTCTTGCTTTCCCATGAAGCAATGAAGCGCTGCGCAGACCCCGTGTGATTCTCGTTCCTTTGCAGATGCCGCAACAGTAGCCAAGCATTTTGGAGTTACGGCCCCTTTGTACCGCGCTGTGACTGGAGAAGCACTCTATCGCGTGCGTTCTCGGGCACTGGCTTGCTCTATGCGATTCTTTGATGCTCACTGCTCGCCTAAGGAACCTTACAGTGACATATATGATTTAGCCTGTCATTGGCGTTTCGTGAGAATCCGCGTAGCCCTTTGCGCTTGCAGGGATGCATCATATTTCTGAGCTTATGTGCGTCATATATTGAACAAATGTGGTTATTCCTGCGGACGATACGTTGTTGGATTCGCCTTAGGGGACACTTTAGGTGACAACAAGGACAAGCTATATTTGACGTCGCATTCTACGTGCTTTGCAGCCCACAATTGATAATTCTCAAGAATATTTACGTTGCTGTTGCACACGAAGGCTTCTGACGCAGTGTTGAGTACAAAGACACCCGAACAAAACGCGACAGATTGCCTGTCGGAAGATGCCTCTGTTGTTTGGAAGCTACTGTATCGCGCTCAGCAAAATCAAATTTATCGCGAAGAGCAAATGCTGCTGAAATATTGCGCTGGCCAGCATACGTCTATAGAATATTTGGGTACTTCGTGATGCTTTTCGTTTTTTCCAATGAGCTGTTGCGCTGTACTTTGCTGTTGTGCTTGCAGCTGCTTGGTGGCTGCGGCCACTATTCAATTAAGCGTTCTTAGTCTGTGTTTTACTGTTGTGAGGTTCATGCCCAGCGCTGACTGTTGGAAGCCGGCTTCTACCTCATCCTATTTTGCTTACAGTACCATTTCAGAACGAGAAGAAAGTGCAATGCGGCAAGTGGAGTCGGCGAATGGCGTTTCTACATTTGCATTTTTCCTCGTGTGGCGCACAGTTGGTGAGTAGCAGCAGCAGATGCTCGCATTGTCGCATTACTCAGCGGAAGCCAGTTTGCAAGAGAATCGCATCTTCTACGGTCTAACATTTTGTATGAACACCGAGCAATCTCTTTAAAATAGGATGTAAAGAAGCTAAGTACTACGTGTGGGCTGGTGCAGGATGGCTGAAACTTGCAACCGTTGGCCTTTTGCGCGTCTTGGACAGACGGCTTGGTGAGTGCGTTTATTACCATATTTTGTTCTCGTGTTATGTTTGGTTTGAAAACGTTGCAGTTTATTGTGGCCAAGGCTTTCTTACCATGCAATCAGGAAAACGATCGAGTGATTCAAAATGAATGTGTTTTGGGTAAAAGGTTGAGTGGTTAATGCGCTGCCGTCTAACTGCACAGTTCGCGTGTATCCTCAACTTGCGAAGCATCTGGACAAGTTGTTATGGAATGCAGCTGATTGCCGGCAGTTTATTGCCATATTTTGTTCTCGTGTTACAATTGGTTCGACAACAGTGGGGTTTACTTTGATTGAGGCTTTTTTACCATGCAATCAGGAAAACGATTGAGTGAGTTAATATGTTGCTGCGCTTTAGCACCTTTTCCGAGAGCCATTTTGCTCCAACTTAAGGAAACAAACCATGTGTAGTAAAACCTTTTCCTGATTTGAGGCACATTATTGATAGCGCGTAAGCCATGCGGACATGCCGAAATTAACAGCCATATAGGCGCCGTTTTGTATAACCTCGAGAGCAATCTTCAGAAGCTGCGTCCGTAGTCAGTGAAACGCATTGTAAAGCCTTGACTGTTTTTTCTTTGGCGTACTGAACAGCTGATGCGGTAGTAGAATTCTCCTATGCAGTGGTACATGCGAAATCTATGATGAAGTCGTTTTGGGTTCAACGGCACGCTGTCACGGCCTAGTGAGTTTTTCCGACTCCACATGGAACTACACCGCAAAACTACAGAAAGTATGTCGTCTTTGGGAACGCGAGATTCATCAGTACGGAATTATTGGAGCTTGTAGAAGAGCCAACGTCATGAAGGGTCGAAGGAATGTTCCCGCAGACCTGCGAAGGCCTGTAGGCATGGGGTTATGGGGTTATCAGGAAGTAAGCCGTGTTGCGCAGTATGGACATACGATACAATCCGGCGGGCGCGTCTTCTTCCGAGTTTTACAGCGAAGTATTGGAGAGCTGGTGCATTGGGTTCACTGCAATATCGAACTACACTGCATTAAACACCTAGCTCAGCACGATTTAATGCGTTGTCTTTCCCTGAATAGCGACACTGTTATCGTAAAAGCTAATGCGATGCTTGTGCTTCTCCCCAATTCTGACCAGTAATTAGAAGCTGCCTACCGAAAGAATCAAATGATGGTTTGCTGGGAGTGGCTTTGTAGTTAGTGCGTCCTTAATGGTTACAGTTATCTGTCGTCCAAGCGCTTTGCCTGCAATGAAGCGTAACAAAACATACATCACATCACTGTTGCATGTTAGAGCGGCGCAGGAGGCTTCTAACATCGCAGATAGCAGGCGTTTGATAGGTATGCCAACAGTGAACTAGCTGACGTTACTGCTCATGAATGCCGTAATTACGTATAAATCCAATATTACAAAATTGGCTCTCAGATAGTGCGTGAGATGTCCACAAAATGTAATTTTCCTTCACGAATCATGCGCGTTTGGATACAATCCGGCGGGCGCGTCTTCTTCCGAGTTTTACAGCGAAGTATTGGAGAGCTGGTGCATTGGGTTCACTGCAATATCGAACTACACTGCATTAAACACCTAGCTCAGCACGATTTAATGCGTTGTCTTTCCCTGAATAGCGACACTGTTATCGTAAAAGCTAATGCGATGCTTGTGCTTCTCCCCAATTCTGACCAGTAATTAGAAGCTGCCTACCGAAAGAATCAAATGATGGTTTGCTGGGAGTGGCTTTGTAGTTAGTGCGTCCTTAATGGTTACAGTTATCTGTCGTCCAAGCGCTTTGCCTGCAATGAAGCGTAACAAAACATACATCACATCACTGTTGCATGTTAGAGCGGCGCAGGAGGCTTCTAACATCGCAGATAGCAGGCGTTTGATAGGTATGCCAACAGTGAACTAGCTGACGTTACTGCTCATGAATGCCGTAATTACGTATAAATCCAATATTACAAAATTGGCTCTCAGATAGTGCGTGAGATGTCCACAAAATGTAATTTTCCTTCACGAATCATGCGCGTTTTTTAGCTTCAGGGTATTTTGTTTCGATGATGCGCAGGATGTGCGTCTGGCGGTATACCAGCCATTGGAAGGCTTGAAACTCCGAGTTAGGAAGCGCGAAAAGCTTTCGTTCCGCGCGTTGTGCTCGATGGCAAAGTTGACGGAAAGTAATGCCTTGAAAGCACCTTAACCTTCGTGACATCGCAGTAGATTAAAGCTGTATGGACTGTTAAAAGCAATGTTTTGCGTGATTCACTTGATTCATATTAGTTCGTACGACGTGACAGTACTGACAGTTGAGGTGAGGCATCACAGACGCTTTACTTGCGAATTTTCTCTTCTTGACGTTAGCTTTGGGTGACATGCCTGGCTTCCACGAGTGCAAGTTGTTTTCTTTGCTAGTGTACCCTGCCAGCGCACTGTAGTTTCGCTGGTTTCTGGCCTGTTGAAGTCTAGAAGGGTTCATCAGGCGGCTCCGCAGGTGGTACGACTTGTGCAGCATAAAAAACTTTACATCAATGGTGCGCGCAGTTGATTTGTGTGGCGAAGGTTGAACCTGTTTAATTTTTGTTAAGGCGATGCTGGTACTTGATGACTAATGCAGGTCCAGCACGAAACCAGCTCTAGTGTGCGTTTCTTGCAACTAGGTGGCAGCGCTTTGGCTTTTTGTGGCAAGGATTTAGAATATCAAGCATGATGCGACTGCTAGGAAGTATGTCTTGTGCAGCAGTCATTATATGCTCAAGACGATTCCTGCTGAGCGATAGGATGCTAGGTGCACTATGAGTATCCCTATTCCAACGCTCAATTGACAATAGAGTGCAGGCTCGCTTTACCTTACTTGGATATCTTATATGGCCATATGCAGCACGTGAGTGGTCACAAGTCAGTGTACATGTCCATAACGTGATTACATGACTTGAATTGTATTTGCGGTTGATGTCAGGATGATGATTTGCTCTACGAAAGGCTTTCGCAGGCAAGGTGCTGGGGCGACGCATCTGACTAGCTTGACTGTACTTCCATGCATCCCGTGCCTTGCTTCATCACTCCATAATATAGCCACGAAAAGTGCCGAAAATGCGAGTGAATGAAGCGCTGTAGCACGACTGGTTCAAGGACGCGTGGCCGTCCCCATTTGCATTTCTTTTGCAGGGCGTGAGTCCCAGAAAATACACTGCTGATCGCTTGCAGTTGAAATTTCACCATAATTTTTATTAGCTGTACTGGCTTATGTAACAGTACTACTATATGACTGACGTCAGTGCCGTGTTTTTCTCGGTGGTTAAAACGTTTGTACAGTGTACAAAGAAGTTCCTAGCAGTGGGAGCTGACGCTAAGGCTTCATGGACACGCGGACTAACAGCTGGTGAGCATCACAGAAATCAAAACTGAAGCTCCAGTATCAGTGCAAAAAATCAAAGAGCAACCGCATAACCTGCTTGTGTGCCCTGGACACAAGAAGAGAATGGTCGCTAACAATCTCTGCAAAAGCGTGGACAGGCGGATTGTACGCATTTGGCTTCAAGATCTTTACGCCAGCCATTGTGTGCTACGAAAGAAATCATGCCATGCGACTACTTAGTTTCTATCAAAGAATTCTTGCACCTTGAACTCTCGAAAGTTTTCCTTTGCAGGGGGTTACGTTGGCGCTAAGTCACCGAAACAAGATGTAGATACAGCTGGCTACCTTAACCTTTCACATGCACATCACCCCTTTGCCCAATTAGTGGACCGACACACTAAAATTTAGAAAGTGCGTTTTTTGAGGCGCTCTGGCCAAGTATTCGTGTTCACTTCTCAGCAGGTGTTTCGTTGAATGACAGCTAGCTTCAGCAATTTCCCTTTTTCCGGACGGCGTTTCTGTACTACACTTTATTTCAAACGTGGAAAGAGAGTGAGTTACACAGATTGGTTTCCTGCTGCCTGATCATGGTTCGTCGCTTTTCAAGTCGACTCTTTTTATTGGGTAGGTTTTGTTGTTTTATTCTCCTTCTCAGAGTCTTTTGAATGCCGTTCCATAACTTCAAAAATGCTTGCTGTCAGGGAAGTGCCTTCACCAACATCACACGATATCCCTGCCTGCATCAAAAATTCCACCCCTAGCATAGGAACGTAAAGGCGTTAATGCATGCAAAATAAATGCTTGTGGTTTTTGTTGCAATATCATCAGCTTGTATGTATTTGAAGTCGACAGTTTCATTTTGCTGCAATTGGCTAGTGCGATTGTGATTAATTTTTGACTGTGGCCATCGTGTACGTTTACTGTGTGCAGACGTGGCATCGGCACCGATGCAACGTTAGGAGACCATGTTAAGACAGAATAGCCACATACTAAGCTGCTAGTCGACTGACTGAATTACATGCTGTGTGATTGTTAAGGCAGTGAGGTGCACTCAGCGCATAAACGAGCGCATCGTACCAACAGTAATTGCGTTATTTCTCCCTTGCGAGGCAAACCTATCTATTGTGCATGAATAATTGTTGGCTATTCCAGATTCGGTGACGCTGCTCGTGCAAAGGTAATTTTTAGTCTCTACTGTTCGAATTCGTCTCTAAACTGCAAATTTACTTTTATGTAGCGTCCGCAAAGCATTGTTGTATTCGCAGGAGAAAAATTCTTTCGGACTACTTTCACGTGGCATATCCTGCAGCCAGGTCTCGGGTTAAACCATCAAACGCCTGTATCTAAACAGGGAGTATGACATCAAAAAGCAACATGAGAAAACATACGCAACTATTGGGTGTGATGCACGAATTCTGGTAGTGTGCAGCATTGCATCGTTGGCACACGCGGATCACTAACCACTGACGTAAAACACATTTTGTATACAAGTCGCTTCCTCCCGTTTCTAGTCCTCCCCTCTGTGGTACCGTGAGTTGAGTATGCGCTTTACAAAAGTTTTACACGATGTGCCTCACTGGAGCGCAGAACGTTAGTTGGGGACACACCACTCGGTGGCGGTTAGGCTCGGCATAGTTATTATGCGGAATTCATCATTTTTAACAGCGGTGCTTCAGCAGCATGAGGGCTGTAAGATGCATTAGCAAGCAGCCTTGATTCTATGTCTTAGACCTGCGTGCTTGTTTGGGCCACTACTTTAACTGCCCTGCCATTTGGAGGGTCACGCAAGACAGCGTGCTTTTACCTGTAAATGCTCCACAAAACGACGCATTTTCATCAAGGTAAAGCATTGCGTATCTGCTACGCCTAATTGCTCGTATGCCCAGGTTGTGCGTTTACTAGATGCCGTGGAATTTCGATTGATGGTGAACGGCGCGAAACGCCCTCTACCATCATTATGTTTCGCACTGTTTGTTGGTGAAGCGGGCCAGCTACTATCGTGGGTGTGTTCCAGACTCGAAACGTGATTTGTTCTCTATTATGCCGGGAGGCCTGACGGAAATGATAGCTCAGCTCATTGGAGCTCATAAGGCGCGTAACGTTCTAACGAAATTATGAGTGTAAAGTAGTGTACATAGGAATCGGCGCTGCTTCATGTTCGCCACTGTCCGTTCCAGAAACGTCATATATAAGAGCATCCAACGTTTCATGGCAAGGTCTTATCGTAGAAGGAGGTGCACCTGATGAAAGCTGTCAAACGTTTCAAACAAGACGTTCACCAATAACCATATAACGCAGAAAGTGTGTTCCATATAACTTCCCATGATTGTATTAGCAACTGGATATTTAGCGCATTAATCGTATTACATGTTCTGCTATGCCGTGTCTCCGATCAAGAATACAACAAGTTGCCTCAAACCTGGGCATCAAGTTTGTCACCTTAATTGGCCGTTTCTTATGGTGGAGAGACTGCCGTTACAGGCATTAATCGTATTACATGTTCTGCTATGCCGTATCTCCGATCAAGAATACAACAAGTTGCCTCAAACCTGGGCATCAAGTTTGTCACCTTAATTGGCCGTTTCTTATGGTGGAGAGACTGCCGTTACAGGCAAAATTCGGTACGGTTTCTCGTTATTTATGAGCGTGTGGACCCCAGAATCACCTAGACTTGGTGATGATATTCAGTGCACGCAAGTCGGCACGGGCTTCTTGCGTTTTCCTGTTTTATTGCGGTTTGCCTCGTGCTAGGAAACTTTTAGGTGGCATATTGGCTCATAAGAACCGCCAACGGCTTTTTCAGGCATTATAATGGGCGGCACGCATGATAGAGACTAATGAAAGGTGCTTTCTTCGAATCTACTGTTAGCTCGGGCCTGCCAATGCTTTATGATAACCAGGCGTTGCAGTTTCAGCAGGGAAGAAAATACCCAGCGTCATTCTGTGGGTCACCGCTATGCCCAGCTATTTGCAAAATCTAACGTCCACAGTAGTGTGAGTGCAGCCACATATCGACAAGAAAGAGGCTTTTCCGATGTTGGAATGAAGTTTTAAAACTACATTTCAAGGGACGACTATTGTTGAATTATTTTAGTTCCAGTGAACCTCTCGGCGGTGGTATTTCCACCACTAAAATGCAATATCATTGCAGATCTACATCTGCCACTCGTTTATCCCAAAGGTGGAGGACTCGAACAATTTCGTGAGGTGCTAAGTGACCAGCCTGTGAGCCTGATTACGCGCAGTGCAGACACTTGTGCCCAGGAAGATGTGAACAGTGTGCAGGAAGAATTTGATTGCCAGCGCCAGAGGCGCCACCTTCACCGCATGATCGCAAGAGCATTCTCCTGATGGGGACAGTGTAGTTACCCAATATTGACGGTTTTTAGGAGCTCTTTTATATCATTTGGGGCTTCTGAAAGTAGTATTTTGCCGCTACGGCCTTTAGCGCTTAAGTGGCCCATTTGCCTGCCGATAGTTGGCTTAAAGCAATTTGTGTGGCAGTGCATCATGTTAAAGCCGGATAGACGTTGCGCTTCAGTTTCACCTAAGACGCTGTTACAGTATCAGGTGCTGCTGAGTGCCTGCAATTGCTTTGTATTAAAAAGCAAAGAATCAAATTAATGTTTGAAACTTGGATGACGTTCATAGCGGTGCCACTACTGACACACTAATTTCATGTTGAAGGCACAACCGACCCTTAAGGACACAGTGGCATACAATCTCAAGCTACAACCATTTACATGTAACAAAGCCACACAAGGTGAAGCTTCATGATCCAGGAGTATGTTTTGTCGATGAAGCGTGAAGCGTGGCACATGCATCTGTCATGAGGTCGACTACGTCATAATTATTTTTTGTAGGATAAGCTCGTGAGCTATGCTCAGCTAGGGTACGGAACTAACTGATTCATAAAATGTAGGCCATCCTCATATTGTGTGGCACTACGCTTGGTTCTCGTACAGGCTTGTCTTCTTTGCTTTCTCGCACGAATCGACCATCAGCTGCTAGAATGTCATCATATGTTTTAGACGCAGGCGGGCTTAAACCAGCTGGATCGTTGTACGGATGGCTATGGTCAATCTTACTAATTTCATGTCATCAGCTACCTCTGACTTGAAGAATGGGGGACAGTATTGTTGCTGCAGGAGCAGCCTCAGTACCAAATGGCTCTGCGGCAAACTAACGGGATATAAAAGCCAGTATGTCACTTTCACGAACTAGCAGTGGAAGGTTCGCAACGGCATGCTGTCACACCTGAATAAAGAGTGCTTGACATTCTTCTAGGCAAGTATTTTGCGATACACCGCGTGAGAGTCGATGACTGGAGAAAAATGCCTGCTGTTTAGCGAAAATCGCCATTAAACCTAATACTCATCGCTGTGGCGTCAGAATATGACGGAGGCACGGGGTTTCCATGTGTTTTCGCTCAGATTCCCGAGATACGCTGCGAGTTTATGTGTGATTAGCTGATGCAGTTTACTGCAACAATTGATCCTCTGGATGCTCGCCAAGCCGAATTTGTTTTCGCAGTGAACAACTGCACACGGACCTTCTCGGGCACGCAGAGAGTACGTTGTAGCCTTCACGCTTTTATATAATTGATGTGTGTGTAGTCCATCATCTTTCGCCGCGAATCTTGTATGGTATGCAAAACGGCCCACGGTGGGGAAGCAAAGTTTGTAATTGGGAAATGCCGCGTTGCTGCACGTTCACTGCTCATATGCGATGTTGCATGTGATTCACGGGTATAACGCCTCACCAGTGAGCTTGTTTACTGTTGCATTGGTATAAGGGAGCCTTCTTGCAACAGCTTGTTGACCAGACACATCTAACCAGCTCCAGCAGTATTGCTTCGATGTGCGCTCCGAAGCTACTGCTAAGGTAGAAGCAAAATAGTGAAAGCATGGCGTCCTTCAAATCATTAAGGCGTTTTGCAGCTAACGATGCATTCCAATGGGGAAGCACGTTTCATTCCGAAGTGATTCTGACAGGAGTTTCTCCCATTGCTCCCGTGGTGTTATTGAGCGCCTTCATCCCGAGTTCGTAAAAGGCAGGTTGTGGAGTTCCATTTTGTGATGTGCTAAATTATGAAACAGCAAGCGTGCTGCAACATACGTGCATGCGTTCGAGCCTTTTAAAGGTTTTTAGACTGTTTCAAGGCCTCCTGCAACCCAAAGGGAGTAAGCGTCACGTGATGACACTAGTTCTGTAGCTGTAGCCAGCTGGAGCAGGCAACATTCAGCTGTCTAAAATTTGCACGATGTTGTCTCAACATTTGATACACACACACACACGAACGAAATGCTGATATACTGCCATGTCTTCGGAGTTTCACTGATCTTGTTCACACAAAAGGCCTAACTTCGGTGCCAAGCTAATAAAAGAAAGCGCTGTGTTGGCCTATAGAAACTGACCAACGCGAGATAGCGAGGATGCTATTTCGGGTTGATGGATTCTCTTGGTGGTTTCTATGATGAGCACCTCTTTTGCAGTGCTTTGAATTGAGATCCAGAGACACTTAGACGCAAGACCATTTGTCTACAGTGTAACCTGCGATCAACTTTGCTTATGGTGCTCAGCATCGTGCATACTTGTGGCTGCTCTGATGTAGCATAGGCTTTTATTGCCTCTGTGACCTGCGCCAAACTAGCGCTAGCATACTCGCATTGGCCAAAATTCTTGTTTCCTTGCCGGTGTTGGTATTGATAAACCTCTACGCACAACTTGCGCATTTTTAGTTGAGCAAAATGCATCATCGTTTGCGCGAAGTACGCGGCCGGAGGCTGCTGCCAGGACGGTTTCGCAAGGGCGCAGCCTCGACGCTGATACTGGGCTGGTGCGAAGAGAGATCCGCAGTTTCGAGAGTGGCTCTGGAGATGCAGAGCGTGACAACTGCGTTCATGACTTGGTTATGTGACTGCGTTGTGTGTGTCAAGGAGCAGGCCTCAGCAAGCAGCTCAGTTGAATGTTCGGGGAAGAAAACTGCTCGGGGATGACTGGAGAAGAACGCGCTGTGAAATGTATGCATGGATTAGGCAGCTCGCAGCGCAGCGCAAGCGTTGGAAAAATGTGCTACGCTTTGTCTTGGATACATTCAGCACAGTGCAGCCGTTGTACGAGTGTGCTGGGTTCCATCTTAGATGTACTTCTCTGCAGTTTGGTAGAATGCCTACAATTATTTGGTGACAACGCTGGCTGTTGAACACAGTTCTTTTGGTGTCTTTGCACTCTATTCTGTTGCGTTCGTCTCTGATATTGACACAGTTGAAATAATAAGGGGTTCTGTTGTTGTATCAGTGTTGCCTAGCAGTGCGCAGCATTAGGAGGCGAAATTCACCACTACCTTCGTGCTTGAACAGACTAATTTTGGAAGTATGATTGCAAAAGCTGTCACATCCGCTGCCTGATGCGATGCAAAGAAGGTGCGTATGAACTGAGAATGTTTGCCCCGCAGCGTCGCTTGGAATCCATCAGCCTGACAATACCAGTAAAAGGTGTCTGCTTTGTTAATATAACTCCCGTCGATATATGCAGTAAAAATCTCAAAGCATGCGTGTTTATTCTAATACACTGTTCGATACACCTGTCTGACGTTCAGAAGCGATCTAAAAGGAGAGCGCAAAGGGGATTTCTTCAGAGATGCATAGCTCTTGGCTCCGGAGTCCTCGTGAAATAAACAATGGGGCACGATATGGAGAAGTGGGCTTGTTCTGTGTGGTTTTTTAGATGGTAAAATGATAGCAAACGAGCTTCCCGTGCGATATAATGTTTGGCGGGTTGTGGAAGTGCCGTGCGGTGTGTATTGAACTGGGTGAACAGCAAAGCATGACGGCTGATGCTGCGAGTACAAAATTAAAGCTGCACATTGGATGTTTATTTCAGGTGTTTCTTCACTGCCGTTGTGATGAGCTGCTGCTGGTCGGTTTAAAGGATGTGGGTATCCCTTCTAGATGCCCATACGACTTTGCTTTTGGACGTTCCCATTAGCAAACGGACCGGCAGTCAGAGAGCTATTTGGACACTTCGCCCGTGGAAGTGGCTATTTTGCTTTCACTACGCGCCGATGGCCGCCTTCGTGACTTGACAGCACAAATGAATTTTCTGATTTCCAAAGACGCCGTTTAACCAGGAGCTAAGTAACGGTGTTCGGAGCTGCTTTGTTTGCTAGACAAATGCATTCCGCAGTGCGGAGCAGTGGTAATTAATCCGTGGGCGGTTCTGGCCGGTTGCAGTAGTCCTTGCTGTACTTCCCGCTTAGTTGAGTCCTTTTCTGTGCTGACGCAGCATCTAGAACGTGCGAGTGACAAGGTGATTGCTGAAGATGTGAATCGGGCGCATTGCACTGAATCGACCACATCCGCTTTTTTGTGGATACCAAGGACGTGCGTATCAGCTTAGCTCGCTCTCACAGCTAGGATGCAGAGGCATTCAAAAGGAAATATCTAGTGAGCAGGTGCCCTTGCTTTGCTTTTACCAAGACTTTGGCTGGTTCATCACGTGCCAGTCCGACAGCTGATCTCACGAGCATATTATCTGGAATCGCGCACACTTCATGCCTCCTGGCAGGCCCGATCCTCTTCGTTTGGACTAATTCTGTCTTTCCAGTATTAAAACCTCTGAATGAAAACACGGACACTTGAGGCTTCCGCGCGGTGATGAATGCAGCTTTATAAAGTAGGTTTTGAGTTCAGCGACACGTGATTCATTAAGGAGTGGGGTTTGCATACGTGTTTCGCATGGTCTAACCAGCGGGGTCGTGGAGACGTAGCAGGCTTTTTGGTAGTTTTTAATCCTCTATGGACGACCGGCGTCTAGACGATTTTGAGCACACTGTTGCTAAAAAGCCTGAGCAAAGGAAGCACAGAAATTGTTCTCTCATTTAAGGAAGGCCTGTAGACACAATTGATGACAAGAGTGACTTTTTGAAGCATTTCGTGGGATTTTAGCTGGTATAAACAGTCCTAACGGTTTTCATCAGCCTGCTTCAATGCATATGGCTGTGCTGATGTGACGTGGCGCTTACTTCCCTTTGTAATGTGTGTAACCAGGCGCCAACTAGTGCTAAATGCACCTTGACAGCGTTCTAACATTTCGCGGAAGTCTTGTTAGCTTACTGGTATTGGCATTGGCGAACTTTTACGCACAACGTGAGCTTCGTTAGTTGCGCAAAATGTATCTTCATGTGCGCGAAATATTAACAGGATGCTGCTGCCAGCATGGTTTAACAGGGATGCAGCCGCGATGTCCGTACAGGAATTTTGCGATGCGCAATCGGCGGTTTTGAGTGCATGGCAGTGAATTAGAATGCAGCTGGAGAGTTAAAACATGACAACTGTGCTTATGACGTAATTATTTGACTGCGTTATGCATGTCAAAAGAGAAGGCTTTAGCAAGCAGCTCCGTTGCATGCACATGCGTGCGACTGCTTGGGCATGACGAAAGAGGGACACAGTGTGAACTTCATGCGTGAATTAGGCGCTTTAGTGTGATCCTGAAACGCAGTCAGTAAGCAGGTTTGATGGTCATTTACTGAGGTGTGGTCTTCTGCAGTGGCATGGATGTGTTTACATGCTGGCAACGCTGGCTGCATATCCCTGTCCCTTTGCTGTCTTACTGTGTCTCCTGCTGTGGTCTTAATGTAATCGGTAGAGGTTCCTCTTTTGCGCTCTTTCCCATTTTAACAGGCGATGGGCATTCGAAAGCACAGACTGATGGATAAGGAACGCAGCGGTGACTGAGATGAGTTGAGCTGTTCGCAGTGAATCATTCTGACGCTGACGCTGTGGTTTTATCAAGAATGTGGGTGTTAATTCACGCAACCTATTGCTGCCAAGTCGTAAGTCGGCACGTGGCATTTTGTCACTCTGCAGGAGCATGCATGCAGTATCTACTTTGCTTTTTTTTCCATGCGTCGACGTGTGCGGTGTTGAGTTATTTGCTTGAATGGAGCTTTCAATTACTGTGGCTGTAGGCGTCTAATCTCACATGGTTAGTATATAGTGTTTGGTTGGTTTGTTATTCTCAAGACAGCAGTCCACCATGCGTTTTGCTTCGAATTACCCATACTTTGCCGTAAACATGGCTCTGCGCAGTGTTAAGCGAGGGGCACGTTCAAAACCTGGAACACGTAGTGTGGTTTCATTAGGATGTCTCGTCAGCTAACGTAACTGGTGATCACATGGTAACGTGGTGGGAGCGCTGGTTGTTGAGCTCAGTCCATCGTGTATCTTTGATCTCTGTTCCGTTGCTTTTCCCTCTAATATTGACGCGCTTAATCTGATAGGCGTTTTTTGTTTTCGCTAGGCATTGCATAGCGTTGGAAGCAAGGGCTTTCAATTGAATGCGCGACTTGAGCGTTTGGCACAAAGCTATTTTCACTAGGATCATCTTTTGCGAGCAGTGGGTACGTAAAAGCAGTCATTTTGATGTTAGTTCGTTCAATTGCCGCTAGGAGCTAGGACAAGCGCACGTCTAAAGGGCGTATTTTGGGGCTTGGGTTAAGCGAAGGCTTTTACATTGCAGCGTATCAAGTTTTACGCTATGTACTCCGAACAAGGCACTTCGTCGTTTGCACTTCATGGGTTACCCCTCGCGCAATTTGTTTGATATTACCATCAGATGTTGCTACTTTTGTAGGTAAATTGCTGCCCACAGTCCGTGGCCGGTTGTTTTCTAGTGTATGTTGCTACCTTGGTGGGGCACCATGACACTTTTTGCTGATTTCTAGAAGTGGTGATGTACTGATCTCAGTGCACTTCAGGGTTTCATCGCTGAGATGTCTGAGGGCCTGCCGTTCCCAGGAACAAATATGCAGCCTAATATTTCCGGCACTGGAATTTTAGTTGCAAACTGGGATGCCATTCAAGTGTGTGATCGGCAAGCGATCGGCAAGGCTTGCGGAAGTCGTGTGCTTTTATCGCTAAGCTACCTAGAATTTGTCTCTCGCAGGCCAAACAGGCAGCCTGCTAAACAGGCAGCCTGCTATTTCTTGTGATGAATTTTTCGTTGCAAAATAGAATGCCGAATTAGTGTACGATAGGCTGGGGGCTGGCCTGGCGGACATCAAGTGCTGGATCACGGATATTCAGTGATAGCATCACAGCCTTTCTTCTTTTTCGGAGTAGCGCCCACACATTTTTTGTCAAAAAGGAATGCAGCGACTGCGCATTCGATACATGCTGCCACTGAAGGTTCAGTATAACCATGCACAGTTGCTCACACCAGCAATGCATCTTTGTTGGTTCCAAGGCCCTGCCAGTTTGTGGCAGATGGAGAAAAGCGCCTGCCCTCAATCATTGTTCGTTGAAATGGATTTGCCCGTCATAGGCGACAATTGACTGCCATACTCTCGCCGTTTCGAGTCTTCTGTTATCTTGCCGGGCCACGATGGAGAATATGCTGCACAAAAGAAATGTTGATGTTGCTGTCGGCTGCGAGCAAGTACTCTTGCAAGTGTGGGGGTTTCTGGATGAACATGTGAGCCATCTGCTTCCTTCACTGAAAAGCACAGTCTTTTCAGTTCTTGTAGGTAGCATGTTGATTATCTTGCGCACAGCCTTGTTGCTGGCCCCACTTACATCTGGGCCGTAGAATTTCGCTTTTGCTCGCGCGTCTCTTTTTACCTTCAAGACTTCCCACTTGGATAAACAGTCTGCCACTGCCGTCGTTTTCGCGATCGCGACGTAGCTCTTTCTTGTAGAGCACGATTATGTCTGCTAAATTTTAAAGAAAGAGGAGGGAATCGTTCCGCCTGCAGCATTGCAGAGTTGTTGGAGGCTACAGGGTTTCAACGCTTTATTTGGTGCAACGAATGGGACTCCTGCCCAGAGGTTTGTTGTGAAGCGGCAAATCAATGTGCAGATGCAAACAGTCTGTCCAGCTTCTTTAAATCCTGTGATGAACTCTTCTAGCTTTGGGGACAAGTCCTCGTACCCAGTAAAGTTGAAATTGCGGCTGACTGTTCGCTACTTAGTAAATCTCACCCAAACGCTGAAATTGCACGAAGACTTGCAAGATAAAAGGGCTGCCCTTTGCCGGTGTGAACTCAAGTGGTTTTAATGATGGGTGCCTTTGTTGATGGTGATTCAAATAGGAAAGTCTGCGCTCGCGGCAGAGCTCATTTGCATTGCATACAAACTGTTCATTTGTAAAAACGGAATTTTTTCCACCCGCCGGATACACGCTCTTGCGTGTAGTCCAAACCTTCTCAGAGGAACTTGTGGATGTCCCACGTCGTGACCACGCTGTTGCTGTTCCAGTTTGTGCGCTTACACGTCGTTTTGAATATCAGTGACTGTAATCAAGTTATTTAATTTTTGCGCTTACGTTTCTGAGTGTGTGTACTGAGGCAGCAAAAGTGCTCGCTATGTGCGTGCTTATAAACAGATTTCCTTCAAATTGGGAGTCTAAAACTGACCGAAAAATGACTCTGTGGCTTCTTGGGAAACTTGACTGACAAGCAGTTCTTGAATAATGGTTTCACATTTCTTCAGGAACAGAGCTGGTGCCTGGCAGCGCATCAACAGTGCATTGGTAAGTTTGTGTCAAACCGATCGTGCAAGACCTCTTTGTCATGGCGTTCAAATTTAATCACCTTTCGGCCACTGCATCTTGCCCAATCAGCTTGTGAGCATCACAGAGGGTAGTGAGAAGCAAAACGTCGAGATGCAGGCGCATAGCTTGTTTGTGTGCGGGGGATGGAGAACAGTTGCTTTTAATCATTCTACGACCATGAGAAGCCGTTAGCAGTGTGAGGCCACGCGTCAGATGCCCGCCTGTCAAGGGTGCATTACAGACTGCGATGCGATTTCTCAGTTCCTAACAGAGCATGACTGCCATTTTTAGGGAAAGCAATTCTCTTTCACCGCAAGTCTACTCATGGGCTTGACTTAACCTTCAGGCTCAACCTATCTAGAACAGCCTGTGAAAACAGTTTTTTTAAGTCTTCTTCCGCGAACGAATCATCCGTGAGTAGGCTTTAGTGCATATTTTGAGCGGTTATCTGCACAACTGTCTCAAAATGTCTAGTTTGTACGCTCTTTGGGATTTTTCATTGATCTGAACGCCAAACGTGTTCTTTAGGCAACGGCGTTTCGTTAATCGCACATCGGAGCTCGCCGACTCAGTTGCGTCTTTGCCTTGCTGGTTTGCGAATGCCGTCGCACCTTTTTTATTGCTACAAAGGCAGTAAGTCACGTCACGTAGTCCCACCGCATGTTGACTGCCAACTGGTAGTGTGACAGTAGTGTGACAGCCTACATGGTTTTTGGCGGAAGGGCTCCACTGTCATAATGGTTGATTATAGGAAGTGCTTTCAGTGAAAACGTTTTTGTATCTTTCCTTGTGCGCTTGGGGGTATTTGTAGAATGATATGGGCTGAATCCTACCTATTTGCAAGTCGTTTGCCGCTGGGCGAACCTGGGTCGAACATTACCAATCCATGACGGTACCTGTCAGTATTGCCTCCGGCGCAGTTCATGAGTGTATGTCCTCTGGTGGCAAGAAATCTGAACACCGCACAGTCCAATTTAGTTGCTGTGTTCGTTGTGCATGAATCATCTTCAGTGCACATAGTATACTTCTCAGTGCTTTTGGAACAGCATTCCAAAATACATGTGGATCTGAGGACGAAGTATTAGTCTGGAACCACAGCAAACCTGCGATAATTGCTTGTTTCCCGAGAATGTTCAATCAGCCAGGCTCTCAAAAAATTCTTTACGCACTATTCAGAATGAGAAAAGCCAATGAGGCTCCTAGTACATCTTTTATTGCCTCAAGTTAGATGCGTGGTAGACCATCCAAATATCAGGGTGCTCGGCCAGGTGGTGGGTTGCAAGGAGCAGTATCCTCAACACAACGAAGACTCCAATGGGCTCGACCCAGTCCGGCGGAGACTGCTTGAAGACCACATAAAAAGCTCGTTGAGGGAATGGCTCATAGTGTTCAACCATGGAAAACTTGCGTCTCAGGCTACGCTGCCCAGGTAGAATACTTGCACTTATGTAAAACTCTTGCTTAACATGAATCGCCTCCAGAGAGCAGCAGTATTTATCTGCATATACCATAGTATTGTAGTTGAGCATAAAGTTGCTCACAGTTGTTTGGCAATGGTTGACGCCGCATGCAGGCCTTTTGAACAGGTGCTCAGAGCGCCAGTGCTGTGACGGCATTCTTGTTGAGTAGTTTGTACGCTTATTGACGTATGCATGCTCAGCAACAATATACCCAGTTTTTTCAGGTAGGTAAAATAGCTATATAATATGTTCATTAGCCGCTACCAACCACAACGTGGCCGCTAGGTGAAACCGCAATATCTTTCTTGGCATCTGTAAACGCACATGCTTTCAGAACTCCGGGCGACTCTACAAAGCTGGTACGTCGCACCTGAAAGTATTGAATGGCGGCTTTGCTTGTGCAGAAATCTTGATTGCTCTGGCAAAGGTTGAATGGCAGCTTATCATCTGCAAAGTTCTCGAATGCGCTGATCATTTCATACACTGTTCCTAGCAGGTTGGGAATTCTCTATGTGGATATCGGAGCGTTTAGACATTACGTGAATTAACTTCTGGGAATACGTATCAGTTGCCGTGGTGCCACGTAGCACAGGTAGATGCGATTGAGCTGGAGCATAGAAGTATGCAGGAATCGTCTCCAAATTTGCAACAGAGAGTGCGTCCTGCACGTGGGGGAACGTGGAAATGATGGTCCTTGACATCGCCAATTTCATATAAGCTCGACGCACGAGCGAAAGGCATGCTGGATCAGCAACTTACAAAGCCACTAAACTGCTTGATTTAATCACGTGCGAACATGAAGTCAACGCGTTTCCGTAACTGGGAAGCCAGAACAGAGCCATAAGAAAACGAGATGTCAACGCTACAGCCTGTTTTGTATGCTGGCCTGCGGCCATGAGACAAGAGATAGAGCGCCTTGCAGACAGAGATTGAACCTCTTAACGCTTTAGAGAGTGCTGATTAGTATGCGTCTAGAAATGGTACGTTTGCACGACATAGGTAAGGCCAATGTTTTGGGCAATGAAATGAGTGACAAATTTTCACACATCTAGGGTGTGAGCTACACGGACATTGCGAGATATGCAAGTTGACTAGAAGCAACGCCTTTATCTGTGTGCACTTACATGCGGCGAAATAGGTGCCAGTAGTGAGATGTCGCTTTGCGCTTTTTGCGTTCATATGTGGGGTGAGGCAGCCCGTTAAGGACACTTCGACAACATTGATGCCGTAAGAGAAACCCTCTCACATCCAGTGGCTGCGTCTCGGCAACCGAGATCTTCATGATAGCAGTGTCGCGTGAACTCATCACTTTGATGAGTAGCAAGTATGTCCCCTTTGCCTAGTGTAGTTAAATAAATTCCAACGCTGTCGGCAATTCCGTGTAGGTTACATGCATAGGTTATGCAGCTCGTAACAGGTCGGCCAAAACTATCTTTTAGCAGCATTCGACTGGTCAAACAAGTAGAGAATGCCATATTCGCGGCTTCAATTAGCTCTTGAGCAGTTGCTATTTGTTCTGCGCACTCTTCATTTTGTAGCCACCAAAATTGACTTTTTTGGGGGAGTTTTTCCCGTTGGAATTTATTTATTTACCAGTAGTCCACGACTATCGACTGAGCGGGAAGGCCATCTTGAGTATTGTCAACTCCCACAGAAGCAAATAGGACGAATACGCTCCGATATTGACTACTAAATAACAGGACGTGAGTAAAATCATTTTTCTCGGACGACGTTGGCTATAACCTCCGATGGGCACTTGCAGTCTTTGCGGCTCACGTCAGTGGGTGCCTCGAAGGAAGAAATTCACGTGCTCGCAACACTTCTTTGATATGCTCCAGTATGTGAGTTTTTGATAAAACCTGCAAATGCAACTGTCCGGTTGAGACTGTAGAGCTTTTCAATAGAAAAGTGAAGAGACAGCCTGAGTTTATACGTTACTTGAAAGAAAGTGAGATGCGCATCCGGCAAACAGCGATTCCAAAACAGCTGTGCAGCACATGCGTTTCATGTGGCAGGTTACACAATTTGGCAAATAGGCCGTAGGCAGAACAGGACTCGTGGTTAGTCGTTAGGTAATGCAGTGTAGTGAAGAGTGCTTTTGGAAGTAAACTCAGTGTCATCATGCTATACAGTTGACTTACCACCTGCATACAACAGTTTGCCTTTCAGACGCCGCTGTATTTTATCAAAAACCCCAACAGCTGGGTGCCACAGTCACAAATTTGAGTGCTGTTAACAATGCGCGATACCAGTAATTATTCGTCTGTAAGGGCTAATGCTTTCCCCAAATGAATTTTAGATACAGTGATGTCCTGACACTATGCAACGTCACTGGATCCACAGCTAGTACGTTTCGTGATGTGATTCGGGCTCCCTGCACTGATAAGTGTTGGGAATAGGAGTACGTTGATTGCCTTGACTCAATGAGCCTTTGGCCCCAAGATTATTTCGTTTAATAACCGCCAGAAAGTAAGTTGCGCGGGGTTTGTTTTAAAAAGTAGGCGGCTTCTTATATCGGCTACAGCATAATGCACTGCATGAGCAGTCCTTGACATCGTTCTAGAAATTCTACGTTGTGCGTGTAGATAATAATAGCCGCTGCACATTTCCAAGAATATCGTGTCCTGATTCGAGATTCCCCTATATTCTGCAAAAATGATGAACAGTACTCACGTATTTGCTTGCTTCACTGCATGCGCATCAGGTTGTGAGTCCCGTTGATTAATGCAAGATTTGTGGTTATTTCCAAGTGCACTTCAGATGGCCTACGGAGCACCAGCAAAGCGGAATTTGCCGTCGGGCATGACTCTTCAAACTGTTTGACTCCATAAAGGTTCCGATGGGAAGCCAATACAGCAACAAATATTTGAAATTTGTATGATACTGTGAAGCAGAAAATGAACTACGGAACTCTGGCGGAAAAGCCCGTGAGTTTCAATCAAATCAATGTTGCAAGCTTGTTCAGCACTAACAACCAATCGTCAAGTTCATCGTTCGCTCCTCCACTACAGAACTGCGTTTAAACAGTAATACACGGTACCAAATTGGTCAGCAGTTAGGGCATTCGACTTTAGTGGAGCCCTTTCATGGGGAGGAAGGCACACAGTTGTAATGCTTGTAATGTTTATGCGGAGTTGCAAAGCCCTTTTCCAATGCTCGTATATAAGTCGTACAGAGGGCCTGAATCCTATTCTTATACGTCAGGCGTATACAGCATGTGGTGGATTTTTTTTCGCTAGAGCTTTACGATGTTAAGAGTCACTCGGTCCATAGAAGTCACTCGGCCCATAGGAAGTACGTTTTGTGCATGTGAGGCATACATATTACTTTCACGGTGGTCTACATGTAACTGTTTCTACCTGTATGACTTTCCTCGTCTCGTTTAATATTCATGCATGATGCTGCTTTTAAATAACGTTGATTCAACGGGTGATGTGCGCAGTGATCTTGTGCGGCTGACAGCATGGCCAGACTGCGCTGAAAGCGCAAGCATTGCCCAGGCTGCTCTGAATTTCTTTTTCCGGAAGGAACAATGCGCATATGTAGAGCCGCATCACTATAAAAATGGCTTGCTCTCTGTTGCCTCTTTTATTAAAAATGCACGATCTACTGCACAAAATTTTTGCGAGCTCCTGGGAGTGCAGCGGAAATGCGTGCAAGCAAATTATACACCACCTCCTCACACGTAAATTACGAATTGTGGACATGGCCAGTATGCCTCGTACCTCTCCAACCAAAGGAAGTGTTCCTGGCGCATTGTCATATTTTCCAGGGCTTTGTACGTTATCTCTTGCTTATTTGAAGCTCCATTAGACAACATTTAGCGTTGTTGCACTAAGATAAGAATGCTAATAGGGTAATTGCAATATGCACTGCTACTTGCTAACGAGGTATAGGCGAACCACCATTGGTGGCGCTCACTTTCGTGCAAACATTTGAACGTTGTGTACTGTTTCAAGATACAAGTGAGATGATATTAGTACTGTGAAATACCGTATCACAACCTATTGGTTTTGCACAGTTTGTGCGTTGTGCAGGAAACGGGCTCACTGCCAAAATTTCTGTCCTGAACACGCATGCCCTGCCGCATAAGGAAATAGTTAACGTTTCAAATCTCTCTTTAAGGCGCTTTAAACTGCATCGTTTTCAAAACAGGTGTCTGGGTAAGGCGCAGTAGTGGCAATAGTGTCTGCGACATTTTCCATTTATGTATCGGCCATGGCGCGGCGCTGATTAATTATCTTCACACGGGAAAAAAGCAAAAACACTTCCCACCTGAAAAACTTGTTGAGCTGGTGTTTCCAACGACATACTTAGAGTCAATCTTTGTCCATATTTTGGCTTAATATCAGAACATTGACCACTTATGGGTGTGCGTGCCGGAGTTGTGAAGCTGCGCTCGCTGGCCTAGTGAAGAGGTTTGCTTTTTGAGTTCACTTCGCACATAGGAACTGCAATGCACTCCGTTGCCAAGACTGGTTTTAAAATGCAATCAGGCTAGTGTCTTGGCGAATGACCAGACGGTAGGAATCACAGGGAAATATATATGATATAGTGATGGGACTAAACGCGGAAATTTTGTTGGTAAGAAACAATTTAAGCATCCCCCGCAGAGAATTTTTAGCAGTGACACTGTTCAACTTTGTGATGCTCTTCACAGCAGGAAAACTGACGACCCGTAAATAGCTAAGCGAGAATCTTTTCACCGTTTTCACGTGGGCGGCAAGCTTGATGTTTCTCCTCTGATAGGCCCTCTCCATCTGGAGACAAACCATATGGCAGTTCATATGCATTAGTAAGTGCAAGGACAACACAAGGATGAACTGTTCATATTTGGTTTTTTTGCAGCTTCCTGACCCCGAGTCCATAATATTGCTGATCCGTAGTAAAAACGATTAAAACGATTACAGGGAAAGCGAGTGAGCTGTCTGGACTGTGAGTATAGATGTTCTTCTTCGAAGCGCCAAGTCGTCAGTCAAAGCTGTCCGTCGACATGGTCAGAGGGAGCGTGCTTGGCTGTTTAAACACTTACTATGAAAGCCATGACACCTGATGTGCAGCTACGCGTGGCATTTGGTTTCGCTTTACTTGTTCGCATGCCGCATCCTTCAGAGCGTCGAAGTATGAGAGCATGATTGGGTGTATTGCAACATCAGCGCCACAGGGTTAGGGGCAGATGGCAGAGTGGGAGGTTACACGGCATAAAATGAAGAAACGGCAAGCATTGAAGGGCAAGTTTTGTTTCCAGTTGTCCCACACCAGTGCATCCAGTGAGTGATGCTTCAAGCACAGCTGCGTACTCATTCAGCCGCCCTGAACAAAGAGTTGCTTTCCATTCTTAAGGTGCGTTTGATGCTAAGGAGATTTTACGACAGTATGTTTCTCCTTGTTCAGTCTATGAACGAGCGGCTTCATGTGCGAATTGTTTTTAGCTCATCGTGTTCAACCTGTTGAAGCTAAGCTTGCATTCTTGGTCATTATGGCTGTCTCCTGCCGCGTTGCTAGCTTTTTAGGAGCATTCGAAAAAGTATGTTTTTGCTAACGTATCTTCACTTTGGCATTCCTGTGACCGTCACAGGCAAGACTCTTTTTTCAGATGTACTGAAGAAATCCGTAGAGCTTGCACCAAAGTCTACAGGGTAGCAGGTAAACTCCTAGTCTTTTTCCGAGCGTAACACCATGGTGTATCTTGGAGCTGCGTAGATAGTGTGTCTTTGACTGCGCAACCTTGTTCATAGCGAAGCTATACTCATCCAAGTTATTTTCCGACCTGCTGTAGATCTTTGTTGGGCTCAGGTTCTTCTGTCAGCTGGGCTAGGCACAGTTTGGCAGTTGTAGCTGACATACTTGACCATTGCACCATCTTGGAAAACAGGATGTATGTAGAAATAGAGGCTGCTTGTGGCGCTCTGTTTGAACCAGTCAGTTGACAAGGGCTTCATGTCAGCTGCACCTACTGAAACCTTTTTTTATTGGCTCGCATTCCTCGAAGTATGCACGCACGCTGTCAGAAGAAATTACAGCGTTTGGTTTACACTACAAACAAATAGCGTGCAGGTATACTGAGAAGCAAAGGAACGGCTTTCATTATTTGGTTTGCTTGCTTGTTCTTACACGGTCATCCAGCGATGATTTGCAATTGTTGGTTCGTTGGATCGGTTACGGGTTCTGCGGCTGCTCGTCTTCATGTTCTGCCATGATCTCTTTCGAGCGTTTGAAGTGCCTTTGTGCTGACGAGGTTTGGTACCGTTGTTGATTTGCAGTGTCAGTCATATTGTACAGTACTATGTTGAGCATATCACGTTGGAGAGGTACGTACCTAGAGGCCCGAGAGGGGATGCTTGTTTTTCAGTTTCGCCCAGCGTAGCGCATTCCTTGCTCACGCTCCAGGGACTCAGTGTGGTAATGGATGTTCTCGTTTTGATCTGATTATATTGCAGTGTCTGTCTTTTACTGCGCAGCAAGTTCGTCTGCTCCGACGCGATCAAATCGTTGTTGCAGGAACGTAACTAAATGACAGGAAGAACCGACTCACGCGAAGTACTTTCGCGGACCTCAAGCTTTTTGTTGGTGCATATCTGATCCTGAACCATTGGCTGTGCAAAGAAAACACAGTCACTGAACATGAGCCTGTGCTTAGAAAGTTAAACATCGACCTGCAAAAATAAACAGTTCCAGGACTGACTTGAGCGTCGAAGAACATTTTAGAGGGTGGTGCTTTAGACAAGCCATCATTTGTCATGGACACCAGTCCAGTAAGATGCTTGCTTCGTTCATCATCGTAATCGCCGCTCCACCGAACCCCCAATTATAGAGCACTGTGCTGCGAGCGTTTTCTATGTGCAACGAAATTTCGTCAGAATATGTATGCTGAGGACTTGTGAGTGCGCGTTTCTCCATCAACGATCAATTCTGTCGCTTAGAATGGGAACCAAATTACATTATTGGGACATTTCTCCATCAAAGATCAATTTGGTCATTTAGAATGGAAAGCAAAGTACAATGTTGAGGGATAAGTTGCCAAACTGACCAGTATGTATGAAAGCCCTTACACTCGCGACTTTTTGTGAAATGGCCAGCTGGTGCGTCTGGGCGACCAGCAAAGCCGCTGAAGTGGGCTGAGAGGGGTCGTAGGCAAGGGTCGAGTACGTGCCCAGCACCGTAGCTTGTGTTGATAATCGATAATGTGCTGTCACAATTCAAACCAGCAGATTTTGTGGAAATTTGCAGAAGCAATGGGAGCGTGTTGTTTTTTGTGGTTTTGTAAATCCAGATTACGGCATTGCAACACATATATAAATAGCACAACAATGCCAAACAGAGCCACATTTTTCTTTCTGCTTGTATCAGCCGTTGAACATACGGAGTGGGCACTAAAATTGTTTTCACAGTGCCAGGCAGAACTCAAGCTACGCCAAAAATTCGTGCAACCAGGCTCAGATATCTTTCCAGGGGCCTGTCGAGTTTCTAGGGAGTACGTCCTATGAGGTTGCATATGAGGGGTCTTACGAAGGGAATCTGTTCACAACGTGGTTTCTTCATGAAGCTTTAAAGAATATATGTTCAGGGGAAGCCCATCAAGCTTCCATTCAAGTCTCACGATACGGGACCACAGGCCAAAAGCGGACTCAATGTGAAACGAGGAAGAGGATTCTTCCGAGTTATCGAGCCAGACTGGGTGCACTGTGGCAGTACAAAGAAGGCTTTTCCACACCATCTGCCGTGAGACTATCTTGCACTGGCAGCGAAGGAATAAAATATTCACCAGGCAGCGTGGCTTCCTTAGGGTAGCACTAGGTTATTGCTGAGTGGCTTTTTTACCTTCCAAAAGCTTCTTTGACTGAGGGCAACCAAAGGATTTGGGATGGAGAAAAGTTCGGGGCGATCTGCAGCAGGAAAAACTCCTTGGTTTGCGTAGCGTACCAACGCTTGTATGCCCACGTCCATACATGACGTATTGCATGCAGAATTGAAGTTTACACGCTACCAAAGCTCGTGAAAAGGGTAAATATTTGCTAACGCTGGCTTTGATGAGTAAATGGCAGGGTCTATTCTTCGCGTAACACCCAATTAATGGCTGTTACGTCCGACTGAAGCGGCGACTTAAGTTGTTTGGCAAGCTGCTCGTCGGGTTGTCTGTGATCGACAGCAGCGTTGAATTGCTGCAGACTCGATGATGCACCTCCATGAAATTAATTAGTGTGCCAAGTATCCCAAGCTGCCGGACTCGTAGGTCCGTGGCTGCCTGCTTCACTCACCTTCCCTGCGCGGAGCAGACGTAGTTGGATTTTTTCTCTCAGGCTGATAAACAAGTAAACACGTGGCTGATATTTCTAGCACCAGGCCGCAAGTAGCTTCGTTTGCCAAAGGACTATGGTAGGCGCTACTTGGTGAGGGACAAGGTGGTAAGCATTCGCAACGCGAAACGAAACAGAATTCAATGTGAATAAACTTTCTGGGCTTTTCCAAAAGTATAGCTCGTCTTGACACCGCGTTGCATGACAAGACAATCGCTGTGTAGCGCTTGAAGGTACATGGCATTATTGGGGTCTAGTACGCCTTACGAGTCTGGCATTGCGTGCCAGGACGAAGCATGACTCTCCATATGTTTGGATCACAACTTCGAATTGTTAGTTTTTACCTAGATGCTTTCATGCAGATGTTAGAATGGTAGACGTAAAATCATCTACTGGTTTGTCATGCACGAAACGAGCCGATGGAAGGACAAGTGCTTTGCTTCTTAGGAAGTACGTTTTACGTTCACATTTTTGGGAAACAGCCACGAATTCAGGTAAACGCTTTGGAGGTGTAGCACTTTTGAATTTTTTTGCCGTCAAGTTTGCGTCTAACGCATCTCAAGATTATCTGGGAGCGTCAGCACAGGAACTCGTACAGTACGTTATAGCCCACAAATCGTGATACGGGTGCACTGTACAATTATGCAGAAAGTGAGATGCGGTCAATTCGGATTCGCACTCGCATTTTTTGTTTGATGGGATAAGACGTTCACCGCATATACTCAAAAACTTCATACGCTGAGGTCTGGTATTCCATACACACTGCATTTGCAGAATATATGACGTCGTCCTGCGCCAAGGTCTGTGTGCTCTTTAAGATGAGCTTGAAGCTAGCCACCTGCTGCGATGACTTCAGCGATATGTTGATAGGACAGCCTGTTTGTCTTTCGCCCGTACTGCATCAGATTGTGCGTTTCCTAGCGCACGTGTCGCACGAGTTCGTGAAAAGCAGTGCAAAACTTCGCCGCCATCAGCTTTACCGTATTCAGGGATTCACCTGAATGAGCGGGCGCGAGAAAAGTTGCGAGTTTGTGTTCCGCCTGTATCACTGAATGTCCGACAGGCTTCGCCACTTCCAGCGTCGTTGTGATTAATTTCACAAGGTTAGTGAGGCTTCACCATGATTTCATCCTTGTGCATTATATCACTTAAGCAAATCTATTCCTTCCGCATTCAAGCGCAAAAGGGTCTTTCCCTTTTTATCAGTGAATTGATTTTATTCGAGTTTGTATGGATAGAGAGGAGGGAGTGCAAGCTTCTTTTTTCTGTGAAAAACCAGCCAGTGAGACATAAAATAAAGGACACACGAACACGCACAGAGAGAGAGAAAAAGAGAGGCAAAGAGACAGAAAGAGACACAGAGACAGACACACCCGGAGGGACTGTGAATGCCTTGGAGTGGCAGAGTTGCTCTTGGACAGTAGAACTTCGCCATAAACTGACACGCGGCGCATTATGATGGAGCGTTCTGTCTAATCTATTTGTGCATCCACAGAATGTAAAGGTAAGATGCGCCCCCATGCCGTTGGGAGGGTTCATGTGGGACTGCGACTTTCCATCCTTACCGCGAACTTCGACAACATGGTCGTTAAACCCAAGCCACAGCATTATGGGAACTGGAGATGGCGTTCACATTCTTATGTAGTGGGCTGCACAAGACACATTCTGTGGCCGACGAAGCATCATAGGTCGGATGATGATGGAGAGCCATAGTGGTATTTCCACATTGTTGCATTGGAACTTCACTTTTCAGCGAGTACGGCGCATGCGCATGGTCTACGATGGCCGTCTGAATCCAGGCAGGCTTTAATTTGTGGTAAGAGCTCCTCTAGGCTTCCCTAAAGTAGAGCCCTTAAGGCATTTGCCGGCCTCAGTTGAGGCCCATATGCTCAAATTCTGTAATGTTTTACATTGTCAGCAAGTCAGTTGTTTATAGCGGACTTCGCTGGGCGGTTGACCGTTCAAGCTGCAGGTTCGCAAAATAATCCTTTCAGGGCTGAAGAGTGGTTGCAATATTTGATGCTTAGTGGTCGTATTTGAAAATGATGCGTTTTATGTATCTTCAGTCTTGTTGTGACATTTCTAGTGGAAGCTCGCCCCAAACTAAGCGGCTAGCGATGGACACGTTGGGAATATTTTCTGGCCTTCGGTAGCTGGAAATAACTTAGGGTCTGCTGTTTGGCAATTCAAGGCGTGCAGTCATTGGCAAAAAGAGCGACCCCGAGGTATGAATGTTTCAACGGCACGGGCACTCAGTGCGTGCATTATCGTTCCTTTGCATTTCCATCCGCAGCAATGTACAGGTGCATACTGCGTTGCGATGCATCACATATGTTTTTAAACGACAGAGCGATTAAGCTCCCGATCGTAGTTTTGGTGAATACCGCACCGCATGCAAAGTTATTAAAAATCGACCAGCGAGCCCCTGCTGTATTCGTGGTTGCCTTTCACTGGGAATATTGTGCTGTGCGGCTTTCCGTTGAGTTGTGATGATGTTGGTGAAATACCATATATTGACTGCAGTTTTCAAACTCTGTCACGCTGCACTTATGCCCTTATGGCTGACCAGGTTGTAGGAAAAGGTGGCACTGCAGATACAATAAGCTGCTGAGCAGGAAAGAATGACGAATACAGAGCCGTTTGCAAAGATGCGGTTTATGGCGATTAGACAGTGAAGAAGCAATTCATTGTCTAGTGCGTATTTAATACAGGGAAAATTGAAACTGAACAGTCCAATCCTTGTGACGTGCGGAACCGTGCTCATTTGTAGCAAACGAAATCAAACGGGCCCCACGGCGGTGTCCCGTGATATTGCATACTGCATATTCTGGTCCTACGAAGACCGCAGCGAATCCTAGGCTGAATCTACAACTTCTTGCATATTCTTTACAGCTCTGTTGGAGAACATAACTGAGCTAATTGGCCATTTACGTGCATACTCAGTACTCGGGAGCAGTGCTCAACTCCATTATGTGTTTACGGACGTCTGCATTACAGCACTGAAACATATGAACAGGCAGTGTGTAGACTTGCCGTCGCCGCTGCATTCTATCTTTATTATATTCAACGCTGAAACCTTAAACAGTCGTCTAAACTTGTCGCGTCTGCTGAATATAAAGCTGCGTGGGCTTTTTCGCATGCGTGGACACCCATTGCGATCTAAATGTTTAACATGCAGGATGTGCGTACAAACATCAGCGCTTGAAGGTTGCCCTTGTTTCTACGTAGACCTGCGTGTTCGGATTTAGGGCTTTGCACTTCGTGTAATGGATCCACGAATGGCAAAGGCAGTGGGTCGTGTTAGCATCGCCCAAAGATACATTGCGCAGACAGTGCGTAAACGGCGACGATTCCTTGGAAACTGCCAGGCCTGTGAAAGTGCAACACATAGGCGTGTTGTGCTGTTATTACGATTGCTAAAATAATGTTCTGTTACCTGTCAGCGTTATTGTGGGCTTAGTTCGCTAGCAGTATTTTGCTGGATGATATTGTATGTAGTTTTACGCATTCCGACTAGCGTCAGGATGATGAACTGCTGTGTGTGGCAGGGCTTGCCAATATACGAAGCGTATAATGGCTTCGATCTATCGCTTAAATTATACGAGAGTTGCAGGATTTTCAATTCCACAGCAAGCATTTACAATAAGAAAGCGAATTGAGATACTAGGCAGTATGGTTTTTGCAAGCAAACCTTGGAACGCCGCGATTTACACATAGAGGAAGCCTCGCCAGCAAACTTCTCTCCTTGTCGTTTGTCACGTGCGGCCATTTGTCTGTCCCGTGTAAGGCGACAGAATCACATAAGGTTGAGCTACTGGTTCGTCGGGATCTTCTTTTTTCGCTTGACCTGAAGCATGTCTAAGCGTTAAGTAATGATGCCATGACGCTGTGGCGATATGCGGGGCT
>NW_013652526.1:0-4488 GCF_000499385.1 Eimeria necatrix
GGTAAAGCGCAAGCTTGCTTTTGGCATGCGTGCAGTTTGTGTGCATATGTTGCTGTGCCGAAGGGAGGAGGGGTAAAGCGCAGGCGTTGAAGGGTTGAGCATCGAATGTGGTTCTTCCCGTGTCCGTTTGGGCGCGCTGACTGAGGAGCGTGACATGCTATGTGCAGAGATGAGATTTTGTGTGTTGCAGTGACGAGGCTGTGGTTTGAGGAGAGCTGGGCTTCGAGTGTGCGGAGTTAGGTGGCAAGGCGGCAACGTTTGTTGTCGTTAGGATGGTGGGGTGGCGTTTGTGGATGTCTGTTAGGTAGAGGAGCTGCGGTGAGTCGGCGAGCAGACGTTTGCGAGGACGTTTAGTAGTTGGAGCGCGTGTGGTCGTATCTGTGTACGTTGGGGCGGAGCAGGAAGTGGGTGCAAAGGACAGTGCGAATGCATGTTGCGGACACGGCGTTTGCGTTTGATGGCATGTTGGAGGGGAGAGGGTTTTGTTGAGGGTGTTCTAGAGTTGAGCTGGGGAGCGACGTATCGGGTCTTGGTCGCTGTGATAATCTTTGTGTTAGGGTGGCGCATTTATGGGTTGTGGAGTGTGTCTTTGGGTGTTTGGGGTTATGTGGAACGTTCGCTTGCTAGGCAAGTATGTCGGCTATTGTGGACGCCGTATAGGCAGCGGACCTGTGCTGAATTATGGAGGAGCAGTTGTTGAGGGCGTTTAGTCGTTCGAGTGTGACTGGGTGAAAATGGAGGTGCCATTGCTTTTTTGGGTGAACAGGCAGAGCAGGAAGTGGGTGCGGAACCACTGGCGTGTTGAATGTTGCTGTTGTTTGGTATGTTTGGTTTGGCATTTTGAGGGTTTTGGAAGGAAAGTGAGGTTATCGTATGGCAGAGTGGCGTAGGCAGGAATGAAGCGGTGGAGAGATGAAGGCGAGTGTGTGCATGCATACAACACGAGCACGTTGGTGTTGTGTGATCGCGTGACGGTTGTACGCAGAACAAGCTGATGGTTCCCGATTCTTGGGCTCCGTATACGTGCGTGTTATGATTCTTGGCATGACTGTACGGGCGGGGTTCCAGTGAGGAGCCACACCTTGTTTCTTTCTGTGGGGATTTGTTTGTTTGCGAGTCATGGTGAAAATGGCTGCGGAGAGTTGGCTGTGGGTGCGTGAAGGTAATCGGTAGTGTTCATTTGTGGGAAGAGTGGAGCGGCGTTTATAGAGGTCTGTTGGACAGGGAATCTGTGCTAGATTAGTGGGGAGCTGTTGGTTAGGGCGTGTATAGGCGTTGTAGTGCGGGTTGGAGGGACTGCTCGTGTCCTCGGCATTTCAAGCTTTCAGGCGGAGCAGGGAGTGGGTGCAGGACCGTGCTTGCAGGCACGTTGCAGGCATGTTGACTGCGTGCGACGGTACGCCAAGGGAACGCGGCATTGTTGAGAATGATGCAGAGCCGGTCGTTGCATGCGTGTGTGCTGTGAGTTTTTGTGTGTATGTACGTGAGGGTTTCGGGAGGGAAGCCGCATATGTTTGGCGTTGTTTGTTCAGGACACAGGGCGTTGAGAGGTCTGGGAGTTGGGTTTTAGTTGCGTGAAGACAAAGGGTCTGTTCTTTTGTTGGACCTGCGGAGTGGCGTTTGTGAAGGTTCAGTGGTCCAAGGAACTGTGGCAAATTGGTGAGGAGCCTTTGTAGAGGGCGTTTATTCGTTGGAGTATGCCTTGGTGAGATTGCGACGGCCTTTGTAGTTTGGGCATGCAGACGGAGCAGAAGGTGAGTGCAGAATCGAGCTTGTACTTATGCTGCTGGGACGTTGAATGGGTGTCATGGCATATTGGGGGAATGAAGCGTTGCTGAGAGTGCG
Source organism: Eimeria necatrix (assembly GCF_000499385.1). Taxonomy (NCBI): domain Eukaryota; phylum Apicomplexa; class Conoidasida; order Eucoccidiorida; family Eimeriidae; genus Eimeria; species Eimeria necatrix. Next base: position 1,846 of record NW_013652526.1, read on the forward strand.
TGTGGGTGTTCCGATTGTTCGTGTGTATGTTTGGGAGGCATGCGAGGTGAGGTTCAGAAGTTGGTTACTGACATGAGGCGTTATGTGTTGACGTGATGATGCATTGAGTTTTGTGGGGCGTAATTTGGCGTTTGAGGGCAGTTGGCAGTGTTCGTTCTGTCGGCGTGTGGAGTGGCGAGGGTAGGGTTTCTTTGGTGAGCGGGCCTGTGGTGGGTTGTTGAGGAGCGTCTGGTGAGGGCGTCAAGGCGTTGGAGTGCGACGTGCCGGAATTGTGTGTGTCAACATTATTTTGGGCGTGCAGGAAGAGCAGGAAGTGGGTGCCGACCCAGTGGCTTGTTGGGTGTTGTTGTCTCGGTGCGTCAGTCTGGGATTTTTGAAGTGAAATGCGGTCGTTGCACTGCAGAGTGGTGTGTGAGAGAATGAGATGGGGAGGAGACAGGAGCAAGCGCGCATGCGTGTTGGACGCACGTTGGCTGTGTGTGGCTGCATGTCGATTGCACGTGGGAGAGGTTGATGGCGCCTGAGTGCTGGTCGTTGCGTGCGTGCGTGTTATGCTTGTGTGTACGCATAAGGGGAACCAGATGGAAGCGAAGTGTTGGGTGCTGCTGTAGCGGTTTGCGTGTTGGCACGACGAGGTTGTGTGTTGTGGTGAGTGCCTTTGGGTGTTTGGTGGTACGTAGGGACGCTGGTTCATGAGGCGTCCATTCATCAGGTAGAGGGTTTGCGGTGAGTTGGTGAGGACGTGTTGGCGTGAGCACTAAGGTGTTGGAGTGTAGGTTGGTGTGATTGTGTGGCTGGTGGTCACGTTGGCGTTGTAGACAAAGAAGAAAGTACGCGCAGATGCGTTGGGTCGTGCGGGTTGCCGCTTTGTGTATGTGGACTCTAGAAGTCTGGTAGGACTGGAAGGGATGGATTTAGGGAATATGCGCTGTGACAAGGAGATTTGTATTCGCTGCCGGTTATTGCACCACTGGAGAAGTTGAAGGACGTTGAAAGGAGTCGAACTTTGCAGTTTCCGGTGTAGCGGATGCAGGTGCTTGGTGAGCGTTTAAGTTTGCGAGAGGTGGTGAAGCGGCTGACAGGACTAGGTGTATGTGAGGCAAGGTAGTTGGTGGTGGGTGCTGTGGGAGTATGCCAGGGTAGCGCAACGACGACGCGTCGGTGCGGGAGTCTTAGAACAGTGTGCAGCGGCGCAGCGAGTGTCAAGAGCCACTGATGTGCGTGGTTGTGAGTGTGTGGCTGTCAATCTTTGCAACGTTCAGTCGAAGAAGCGAGTGCGTGCATCGTCGTCGTGTGGCTGGGCGTACTTCGCTGGGACGGGCAATTTACAAAAATGTGTGCCTTGGACGATGGGCCACTTGCGCAAATAACTGCACAGTGTGCAGTTTTGTGGAGGAGCAGATTGGCAGTGGATTAATATTGAGAGTTTATAGCGGCGATCGTGCGAGAATGCCGGAGCCAAGGGGACACAGTAGATCAGCAGAAAATGGCGAGGCTTAGAGCATCTGGTTGTACATGGTTGTGAGCGGGTGGGTAGCAGCTGTTGTGGGGAGCAGAGAAAGAAGCAGGTGCGTCAAGGATCACTTGCTGATTAGCTTCTTTCAATCGGGCGAACCAGCTTGGGGAGTCGACGCGCAGGCTTGCGCTGCGCGCCGACTCTACACTACGGGCAGCATGGAACGACGAAGGGGACGATGCTTCTGTAGATTTATACCGGAAGTGGCGCGCGTCAATTGGAGTGTGCTTTGGAACATTGAGGTTGTACTGTGACTCACACAGCTAAACGAAGCTTCACATGGCTGCTTCGACTGCAACCTTGTGCGACCTTTGGCGTGGGTACTTGTATGGGAGCTTTGACGTAGGAAAAACGTGGTGTATATACTTATTTGAGAGTCGGTTTTGGAGCAGCACATAAAAGAGTCAAGTGAAGTGTGACAATGAAGGCGGGAACATGTAGAAGGGGCTTTGTGCGGTGAAGGTACTGGTTGGACGGCGAGACGCAGGCAGGCGAGATATACTGAGCGGAGCAGAGCAGGGCAGAGTGGCCAGGAAAATTCATTTGAGTTGCTTACTGCAGTTAGGTGCGAAGGCTTGGGTGCTGTGTGTATTTGGAGTGCAGTCGAAGCAGGGAGTGGGTGCAGAACCAGTGGTGGTTTCAGCGTACTTGGCGAACAGGAGAACACAAGCTTGCTTTTGGCATGCGTGCAGTTTGTGTGCATATGTTGCTGTGCCGAAGGGAGGAGGGGTAAAGCGCAAGCTTGCTTTTGGCATGCGTGCAGTTTGTGTGCATATGTTGCTGTGCCGAAGGGAGGAGGGGTAAAGCGCAGGCGTTGAAGGGTTGAGCATCGAATGTGGTTCTTCCCGTGTCCGTTTGGGCGCGCTGACTGAGGAGCGTGACATGCTATGTGCAGAGATGAGATTTTGTGTGTTGCAGTGACGAGGCTGTGGTTTGAGGAGAGCTGGGCTTCGAGTGTGCGGAGTTAGGTGGCAAGGCGGCAACGTTTGTTGTCGTTAGGATGGTGGGGTGGCGTTTGTGGATGTCTGTTAGGTAGAGGAGCTGCGGTGAGTCGGCGAGCAGACGTTTGCGAGGACGTTTAGTAGTTGGAGCGCGTGTGGTCGTATCTGTGTACGTTGGGGCGGAGC
>NW_013652527.1:0-4255 GCF_000499385.1 Eimeria necatrix
AGGCTGGTAAGGAGAGACATTTCAGAGCACTAGCCACAGCTGGTGCCAAGGCTACAGGGAGCTCTGCAATCTGGCAACAGAAGCCAGCTGCAAAGCTCGAGCGCTGTGTGTTCGGTTGGCCAGCAACAGTGACACGAAATGAACTCTATAAGTTGCCTGCTGATAGGCACACCTGTAGTGCACAGGCACTACAATGGGGCTTGCTGGTGACCTATAGACGTTAGGTAGCTAGCGACCAACAAAGGGTCGCAACACTGGAGGAGGACAGAACCCTCCTACAAGGATCAAAGTAAGACAATTTGTCTATGAATTAATATGCATACGGTAGAGGTGCCTGAAAATGCATGGAGACTGGGGCTGGCGATAGTGCCGGCACCAGTGCAGGCCTCCACCCCACAGGGCCTAGGAGGCGAGCTCCCCGAGTGGGGCGAATCGAACAACAACAGATTTTGGAAAACTTAAGAATTACTGTATTTCGATAAATATAAGCTACTGTTTCAAGGAAATGGGCCTACGTTAGGTGCCGATCACAGGCCCTGCTCGAGGGGCAGGTAACAGCGTAGTCGCAGCAGTAGGCGCTCTGCACTACATTTGAAGGCTGTTCCGGGATTGAAATCTTTGTTCTTTCCGGACTTGGGAGTAGAAATACTATGTTTTAATAACTCACGCCTAGAAATCTTCGCTCGGTAAGGGATGCATTCCCACAATGGACGCGTTATCGGCCCCACACCGCGGGAGACTTCGGCAATGTCGGTCAACAAAATGGCGAGCGGGACGCCAGCCCATCATCGCCACGCGACTCCGAAGCCCGCCGTGGCAGAGCGGCCGCGTGGGCATAAGGAGGCGCCCCCGCAAGTGATACCTATGGCCAATGTTATGCCAGGGGACAGTCCCTCCGTCACGTGGGACCCATTCCAGTCCGCTGTTAGTGTGATAAGAACTGCTAAAGTCGCGACGAGGGAATCGGGCGCAACGTTTCCCATACTACCAGAAGATGGCAGCACTATGCAGGCCTTTCTGCTGCGCATCGAGCGCCGGTACACCCAGATGGGATTGGAACTGCGCGAGTGGGGAAATGCACTTATAGACCCGGCTCTAACGTATTGGATGTATCTACGGAGAACTATCGACCTAAGCGACTGGGCGACAGTACAGCGCAGGCTTTTGGAGCGGTTTGACAAAACAATGTCACAGAGTCAATTGTTAACGGAGTTGGCTAAAGTACGGTGAAATGGTAACCAGAAGGAATACACGGACCGGTTTGCGGCTGTAGCGGAGCGAGGTTTGGGTCTTGCCCCCGACGAACTCGCGTACTATTACTGCACCTGGCTACCGACAGACCTCCATCTTCTAATCACCAATAACGGGCAGGTGAAGTGTCAGTCGTGGGAACAAGCGGCGACAGCCGCAACACGGCTCTACGAGCCCAAGCAGAGTGTGCTGGAACTCCGAGAAAGGACCAGTCGAGCCATTAGGGCTGCCATCCAAGCTATTGGACCCCGTGGGCGCCAGGAAATTGAAAGTCGCCCTGGGGGAACCCACGCGAACTGCTTTGAGTTTCAGGGTAGCGGACATCCGGCACGTCTCTGCCCCAGCATAGGGGAACGTACCAAACGTCCGGGGGAAATATGCAAGAAATGTGGCGGTGTAGGACACTATGCTCCGTTGCTCTGTGTGTTGCGCCAGGCCGTCGCATTTCCGCGGGACTGCCCTACGTATGAACGAGGCCGGCCCGAGCCGGTGGACAAGAGCAGTAGGGCGCTCACCCCTCCTAGCACTGAGAAGACGGAATGATTAAACGTGCGGGCCTAGGCGTGGTTGGAGAGGAGCGTTCTAGGCTGCCTAGCCATGACAAAAGGATGATGTGTGCTGTGGCGACAGGCCCTAATGCCATTCCAGTCTCCCTTGAGTGGGGAAACCAACTCCTCCGCACTGCGGAAAGAATTAATACGAGCGATGGGCACGCAGAAGGGACTTAGCCGCTTTTGGAAACGCGGCGGGAGTCTGGGTCAGCGTCGATCCTGAGTGAAGAGACTCCGGACGCGACGACGGATAGCAGCAGGAACTCTGCAGAGGCAACAGAAGACGGCTATAGGTCAGACGCGACAGAGATTGTGCAGCACTGGTGGAGGGAGACTTGCACGAAAGAGTCTTACGACCAAGGGGGAGCGTTGTGTTGTGTGGGTGTGACGGCGGTACTTCGCGTTGAGCTCGCAGGGAGTCCTTGTGAGGCCCTCTTGGACACTGGGGCTTCGAGAAGTTTCATTAGTCCTAAAACAGTCGAATGACTGCAGCTGAAAGTGCGGAGACTTCCAAAAGAACATAGGTTCACCGTAGCTACAGGTGCACAACTACGCATTGATCGGGTTGTGACGGGATTGACGCTGTGGTGCGGACATGCACGTTTTTTCGGGGACTTTTTAGTGGGACCCGTTCCCTATGACTTAGTCTTGGGTTTGAATTGGCTGACGGAACACAAGGTGGCTTGGTATTTTCAGTCTGACAGACTCCGAACCTGTGTGAATGGCCAGTGGTGCAAGTTACCGGTCGTTCGGACTGGTGAAGCAACGCTGCAAGGTGACAGTCCCACTGTAGTCCACCCAAGGACCCCAGCAGAGCAAGCATGTGAGATATTGGCAAAAAAAGTGGTGGGTATGTCAGCCGAGGAGGCAGTTATATTCCTACGCCCGCCTCCAAGGAGGTATAAGTCTCACGCGAAGACTAAGGCGAAAGCGCAGATAACGTCGCTCGTTCGTCAGGCGGCGGCTGACACAAAGGATCTCAAGGATCCATTGCACGGTTTCCATCTCATACTGGCTTTGCCCGAAGCCGGTTCGGCAGTGCCCCTAAGGCTCTCGGATGAATGGCAAGGCGCACTTTGTTGCGCGTTAATTGGGAACCAACCCACGTCCTCCGGCTGGCGTAGTCCTTTCGCCTCAACCTCCTCGGTGGCAGCGGAGAGTGACGAGGAGTCTCCCTGGCCTATGGCAAAACTTGAGCACACTCTGTTCGACAAATGGATAATTTCGCCAGAGGCGCAGGATATTCCATGTGAGGTTGCCCAGGTGTTGCACGAGTATCGAGCGGTTTTTCCCGATACCTTACCTAAGGGATTAACGCCGAAGCGCCCTCATGATCACCATATTCTATTTGTGCCTGGAAATCTTCCAGCGAAATCTGCAATATACCGTATGACCCCAGATCAGCTCATATTCCACAAACAGGAGATAGCTAAATTATCGGACAGTGGTTGGATCGGACCGACCTATTCGCCTAGTCGCTCTCCTATGATCATGGTGGACAAACGTGATGATGGCTCCGGGGAGCGGAAGATGCGTATGGTTGTCAATTACCAGGCTCTAAATGCACTTACGATCGCCCCTGATCTTCCACTACCTCCCATTCAAACCATTCTGGAGCTGCTGGGAGGCGCCAAGTATTTTTCCACCTTGGATTTTGAAGCAGGATTCCATTTAATACGTATGGCTAGGGAAGACCGGTGGAAGACGGCTTTCCGGTCTGTTCTCGGACTATTCGAGTACCGCGTGATGCCCTTCGGCCTTAAGGGTGCTCCCACTACGTTCCAGGCCAAGATTAATGCCTATTTACAACCTTTATTGGGACAGGGCGTTATTGCGTACCTAGATGATGTACTTATCTATAGTTCTGATCTCTCTGGGCACGCTTCTCTTCTGCAACAAGTCCTAAGCATTTTTCCTAGACACCAGTTCTACCCAAAATTCCGCAATTGCAAGCTTGCAAGGCAAATAATTACTTATTTGGGTTATACCGTCTCTGCTACGGGGATCAAACCCGCAGAAGATAAAATCGCAGCCATCCGGCAGTGGCCAGAGGTGCTGGAGAACGAAACGCAAGTGCGCCAGTTCCTCGGTACCATAAACTACTGTCGCATGCTCATGAGACCGGACTATGCAGACGTTGCCCGGCCGCTGGTTGATCTAACGCGCAAAGACGTCAGTTTCAAATGGACAGAGCTTCACACGCAAGCAGTGCGACAGCTCAAACAGCGCTTAATCGACTTCACTACCTTACAAGTCCCTGACACGACGAAACCCTTCGAGTTATACACAGATGCCTCTGGTTATGCACTCGGAGCAGTTCTCGAACAAGACGGTAAACCCATCGGCTTCCTCAGCCAAGCCATGAGCCCCACGCAACAGAGATATTCGATCTACGATAAGGAACTCTTGGCGTTGGTCACGGAGCTGGACAAGTGATCGCACTTGCTCCGTGT
>NW_013652528.1:0-4451 GCF_000499385.1 Eimeria necatrix
CTTAATAACCTACTTTTGCATATGAGTACAATAGGCCAGCTGACGAAAACTGTGGTCTGCCATATTTAAGTTCACAATCCACACAATTAGCATTTCCTTGCTCTCAATGCAATAACGTTTCAATATTCTTTTATTAGCTCCAAGAGGATGGCAGATAGAGCTTGCCCATCCAACTCAAGTTGTTCCACCCAAAGTTCAATGAAGTTTGCACATAGATACAGCTATTAGCACTCTGCACTTTTTCCTACGCGTTTTACTGACTGTAAGATGTTCGTAAACGTGGCAGATCAACTTTTATACATGAACAACCAGACTTAGATGCCAGCTTCCTCTCACCGTACCACTGCATGCCTGTCTTCTCTGTTCACGGCTCAGAATCAGCCGATGCGAGACATTAAGATTTTAATGAAATTGTGCAGACTAGTCGAGAAGAGTGGAATCAGATGTGTCTAGCGACTGCCCTAAGAAACAGGGTGTCTGATGCTCCTGAGTTGTTCCAACTACGCTGTGGATCCAAACTCTCCCGATAGCATCATCACCACGCAGAACCAGCCTTCAGAGCACTAAGAACGTTTGATCTGTAAGTAGCTGTTATACATACAAATAAAGTCAGATTTGCAGTTAATGTGTGAGTAGAAGTTACTCATACGAATAAAGTTAGTTTTACAGAAGAAGCTCAAATTGTTTCACACATGGTTCTAGGGGTTTGAGCTTCGGCAGGGACATTGGTGCTGCCAATGGAAATACACACTCGTCGAAGAGCAAGTTCTTCCTCCTAATTGGAGCATCGGAAAAAAATCTGTTCGATGAGTTGTATTGTACTTTTTCGCGCTTTCAATGAGTAGGGATAGTGAAACACCGACAAGCTACAACTCTTTGAAATAAAATCGAGTTCAGCTCCGGTCACTGCACCCGTGTTTTTACGCGTCAGAATACTCGACTAGCTTCAAGGGGTAGCAAGCCAACACCTTTTTATGTTGAAACGACAAAGATTAACAAACAAAACGAGAAAAGCACTCCCTTATCTGCGACACAGGGATGAAGCCTGGGGTTAGTTGTGTAGACAGCGTCTTATTCAGCTGGAGCACTACGCTGAAAAAAAAGAATTTGAGCAATTGAAGGGAGTAGTTTATTCCCGTTTTTTTGCCATCAACAGAGTTTTCTGGGGGCTTTCGCCTGAATTTGTGCTCGGCATTGGCCTACCGAGTGGCGCAGTGTTGCTTCCGGGGTTTTGGCAGGGAAAACGCTCTCGGTAGCCGGTTTCAGAGGCAAAATCCCCCAAAACTCCATTTGTTTCCTTGAAGGCACACTTTTGGCGCAGGTTGAGGGACATTTCAGTACTAAGAGGCCTTGCGTTGTCCAGAACCAATGCTTGAGTTGTTGCATCTGCAGATACAGTGTGGTGTGCACCGCTTGCCGCGCCCGCGGCCCTCCATGGTTTTCGTTACACAGGTGCGCACATATTCATCAGGGATACAGGCATTCAAAAAAAAGTTTCAATGCATAGTCATTCATGTTCCTGTCCTTTCATCCTCCCCAAGGCATTCGGTGTTTGTTGTTGAGCGTTTTCCGCACGCTGTATATTGCTCGCCGCACTCCCTGACCTTCCTGTTGAATACCCTAAACTAATCATGCAGCAAGGGCCAGGTTTCTGTAGCCATGACCTCTCTATTCATATTTCATATATATAACAGTAAACGTTACCACCGTGGGAGGCTATGCAAGCGCAACGTTGCACACTAACAGTTTCAATCATTCCGCCCAGTCCCGACCGCTTCGAACCCATTTTCACATCGTAATCCACTAGCAAATAGACCGCTCAAATGGCCATTGACAGATAAAACAAAAGACGGACGTAAGCACCACAGTTTTGCGAACTAGCAAGCACATCCACCAACCCACAGAAGTCGCTTGCGCCCCCAAGCTGCGCTTTGCCGAACCGTGCCAGCCTTCTCGCTTACTGAAGTGGCCATTCAAAGTAAGCTCTATCACCGAACATTTCGGGAGTCTGTTACCGAAGATTTCGGAAGAGGACCTAGGACGATGGGCCCTCCTCTCGACCCTTCCTCTATAGTCTAGAACCTAATGCATTGCAAGGTTTCCCTCACACAACTCGCCGCTGTTGAAAAGCTCGCCGCGCACTTCTGTTGATGCTTGAAAGCCCAACTGTCGGTAGCATGAGAGTCAACACCAGCGTCTTTCTCGCGAAGATGATGTGAGCTGTCGGTTATGTGGCAGCCGAGGACGGGCAGGGATACAACTCAAACGCTGACGCTTAGCAGTGTCTGAAAATTCGTGTATTAGATAGCTGGGTATTTTCTCACCCCTGCAGTGGCTTTGGAGGCCACTCGGAGTACATGACTTGCCCAGTTCTGCAGGCGTACATGCACTTGTATGCAGCATTGTAGAAAGCTACGCGATCCCTTGAAACTTGTTGGCACGGAAAATTTCAAGGTGTGTCTGTAGCCTTCTAGGGTAAGGACTGACAGACGAGCAATAATGCGGACACCCACGCAGCATTCTACAATATGTAGGGACTCTTTATTTCCGTATTTCGCTCGAATATATATTGCGAGCAGACCAGGGCAGGCCACCGTCGCCCTCAGCCTTTTCAGCACCAGTTTCTTTAGAGATGACTAGTTTCCGGAGGATGCGTAATTTTTATTGAGCCGTGTTCGGCGCTATGGGCCTACTTCAGCACGGGTTGAAGCGGGAAGGCACCGTTATGCCAGCTATGCCAGCGCAGGCAAACTGTTTCATACACGAATCACTCGCAGTCACTCGAATGAGCAAAAGTGAATGGCACAGTTTTTGCAATAACTTCACTTTTTTCGTTGCTCAACAATTTTCGGGAGTGCAGCGACCCCAACTGCGCCGCTAGCAGTCATCCTGGACGAGGCAGTCATTGGCGCCAATTTACAATATCTAGTCTGACGGGGACGGACCACCTATATATCGGTCAATATGTAAACTAGCCTCCCATCTCACCGGCTATTTTGTGGCACAGCTCACTTTGAGAAGCTACCCGTACAAAGTGACACACGCACGGTGATCGGCTGTCACTCTCTTTTACACGTGAGGCGTTCCTCCGCCTATTTCCTTCAACAAAATTCTTTACTTTCTTCCCTAGCTTTCGGTATGAGCACCATATTTTTGTCACATGCGCTAGAAGTCCGTTTCGGCCCGACATTTTGCTGTCAGAACTAAGACCTCTGCCACGTACATGCCAGTTGCAAATAAAAGAGAAATGTGAGGTCATGGGCCCGGAAGCTCATGTGATAATCGATAGGGCGCAAGCATTGCCGAAGGCAAGTCCGTCACCGAAGCTCACCGCGAAACACAATAAGAAGACAACAGTAATGGTGATGCTGTATTATGAAGAACACAGAATGAAACAAGTGGAGAGGCGACTTTACTAAACAAAAGGCAAAATTAAGTAAGTTTGAAAAAAATTCAGAGTTTTGCTTTTCTTTGCTTGCCAATTTTAGTTAAGTTTCTCGGCCAGAAGCTATATAACACGGAACCATTGCACGACCCGTATTCGGCCAGTTAGAAGCAACATCCAGAAAACTCAGTGCTCAATGATCTTTTATTCTGATTCCAAATGTCGACCTGTATTCGTGTTGCTATATGGAGAGCATTTTCTAATCTCTTAGCAGAAGGTGATCTATCCGACATTGGACTGCTCTATCCGGTTGCTGGAAGCATCCTACTCGGTGCGCTGCAAAAAGGGATTCGGCAGTGTTTAAAATAGTTAAGTCGAAAGCAGTGTTAATCTGTAAGCAACACCTCCGATGTGCCCTATTAGCGTACAGTGGTCTTTCTTTATGGTCTTTCTAGCAAGCCCCAAAAGTAAGAGCCTGTGTTTACGACAGGCAAGTACTTGCCTCTGGGCCACCTTTTGCTCACTGCAGAATGTTTCATGATGTGTTGAATCGGTATGTGGCTTTTTATTCCATTGGCACTTGTGACGTAAAATCTTTCTTGCCCGCAACGTCGTTAAGACGCATTCTTATAATCAAGATTTCCCGAGAAAATTTGATCTTGCCGTGTCGTCGCGGTGTCGCCGCGTCCACAAAACTGCAAACCAAGGTTATGAAAGTAGTCGGTACCCCAGAAACACTGCTACGGTTGTTGAGACTGTTCAGCAGCATCGCCAGCTCAGTTAGACAGTAACGTAAAATGACGGGAAAATTCCAGGAAAGCCGTAATCACTCGGATTCATGAAATTGAGGATGGCACGTCACGTTGGCAATGCATTTTGAGCTTGTTTAGGTGTGGTTTTAAGCTATTAGATTGCCAGGCGTTGAAAGTGCACCAGGATGTCAATTCTCGGGCGGCGCGAGCAGGTAGGGTTTGAGTTAAGTTGAACTCGCTGCCGAAACTGCTCGCCTTTGCATTCTGGAAGATTATGTATATCGCAACAGCACCGTAACAATTACATAAAGCTT
>NW_013652529.1:0-5351 GCF_000499385.1 Eimeria necatrix
ACCAGTCCTAGCTGCTCATTTAGACCTCGTTCATGATAGGTGGTCATGTCGAGTAAAAGCACCTTGTGCTGTCGGCACTGCACGTTTTTTCAAAGATGGGTGGTGGTGCGCAGGTGCAGGTGGTTGGCGTCGCAGATTGACTGAACGGTTTAACGGGTTTCCATTCTTTCTGTGAATTATGGAAGCTCGCCCTGACCGAACTGACCCAGTCGTCTCGTGGGCTGCTCTTCCCTCTATACATTGCAGTCCTGCGGAGAACCCGAACGTGAAGACCTGAACAAGGGACGCCTTGTTCCAAGCATTGGCGAGGGCTGTATGCCTGCATGTCTGTTAAGTGCTGGAGGTTTGTGCAGATGGTTTATCTCTGTGCTTCCTCGCACCACTGGAGTCATCCGTTCTTGTGAGGACTTGCGGGTGAGCGGGAAGAGGACGTCTGCCAGTCTGGGTGTTTGTTCAGCACTAGCGCGATTAGACGTAATATCTTGTGTAGCGTGGAGGTGCATATGTGGCTGAGGAGCGGTGCGATTTCGCAGCAAGTGAAGAAGCAGGACGCTGTGCTGCTGCGTGACGCTTCAGTGGATCCCTTGAAAAGGCCTTGGTCATCAGAGTGCTTTTCGTATTTTGGGTTGCATGAAGAGGAGAAGGGTTTCACAGTATGTCAGCATTAGAGGCCGTGCCGCTGAGGTCACCTGTTCAGCAGCAGATGGAGGGAACCTGAGTGTTGACGCCGATGCAGTCACCTGCGTTCACCGGAGCAATTTGAGCTGTCAAGGATATGCGTGAGAGGATGGTGTGTGTTGATTGCTTTGTGAGGGACCTGCTTGGTGTGAAATAGTAATTTGAGTGATTTGTTAGCATGTTGCTGGCTCAGAGAGTATGCGATTCTTCTTGTGCAAGACGACTTTGCGCAGTCTCGCACATTGGAGTTGAGTTGGTGAAGGTTAGTGTGATTTTATGGCGGGTAGCGACTTTGTTTCTGAGAGTTAGTATCCTAGTTGGGAACTTCCACGGCCGGTTTCCTTTTGCTTTGTGTTTGTGGCTTTGAACAAGTATAGATGTCCTTGTCTGGAAACCAGCATTCTTCTATGTATGACTTGAGAGTGCGCTGAACAATTCCATCAACAGCGGCAGAAAGTGAGTAGAAACGTTTGGTTTTCTGTGTCTTGTTTGGCGGGTTGCCATGTTGTGCCATCGAAGCTTTGTGTTTTCTCTCTCTTCTGTAATGACACCTTCGCATTCAAAAACGCACCAATTCATGCCTGAGCAAATTCGTAATTTTGTGGGGATGTGGGATCAAGGGAATGTTACATTGCAGGCCTTGCGCGCAAGCGTATGATCAGTATGTGTACGTGGCATGCGTGTTCTTCGACTCAGCTGCGCGGGGAAGGTTTGGTTGGACCGAAGTTCCTTGTGGGTTCGCGAAGCATGGGTGCACAATTAGTTCCTGGAGCTACCTGAGTTTGGTTCCTCATGGAGTATAATCTAAACGTGGCTGTGCATTTTTCGGTTGAGCATGTATCACCGTGCGATTACAGTGGTTCTATGCATCCAGCCTTGCACTGTTGTAGTGTAATTGGCAGTGAGTAGCGTCACCTCTTCCGCTTCAACGTGCTCAGAAACCGTGGTTCGTTCGCTGATTATTGCGGGGGATTGCAGCACCAGTTTGTGGTGTTGCATGGCGATGCAGGAGGCATCACCATGCAACACCAGAGTGCGGCAAAGGCAGAGGCACAGAAGTAGGCATTGCAATCTCGTTTGACGGCACTTACTATTTGCGTAGTTTGGTGTTTGCACAGCGGGATGTTGGGGACGTGAAGCGGTTCTTTTGGAGGTGTCTTGCGCGGCAGTGGCGATTTCATCGTGTTGCAGCTTCTCATTTGAGTTCGAACAAAACATGCGTAGCCTGAGTGTCATTCTCAGTGTGATACTGCGGGGTAGTTCCTTTTTCCGGTTAGCAGGACGCTTTTGACATTTTTGGCACTACGTCAGCTTTTGGTGACCTTTTGGATTGACCGTGTTTCCACATTCTTGTTAAATGGCTTTCTAAATCGCTAAAGGGCCTAGGCGCTTCAGGACGTACGTTCTGCCTCAACTTTGTGATGCAAAGTGGTTTGGTGTAAAAAAGTGGAGTGGGTGAATCATTAGGGAAATCTCTTTCCTTTAGGCAATCTTAAAAGCTGTTTTCGGGATGAAATGCTTCTTCTAGCAAGTGTTTAACTGGCCTTAGCACAGAGAGAGACATTTTTGCGACGGTTTGACCTTCTCGGGCCAGCACATTCTCCTCTTTGCAGACATTGCAAAGGCAGACGTTGCGTAATTGCAAATTTTTTTGCTAACGCTGTCGAGCATTTTGGTGAGCGAGATCTGCCATTTTGGCTTAAGATAGTGCAGCAGAACTTTCCGGCGTGACAACTACTGTATTCAGGTGGGCAAGCTCACCTGGTCCTAACTGGTCGTAAGTAGGCAACATGGCTCTGAATGGTAACTAAAATGCCAGCATTCGTCACCTGCATTTCAGTGTGCTATTGCGCTTAGCTGCGTTTGGGCGACGTAAATATTGTGCTGGTTTCGTGAAAGGTTTGCTGGCTGTGGAGCATTTCTAGTGCTGATGTGCCTTCATGCTCCTAGCTCAGCGCTTGTCCTTGTGATTTATTGAGTATTAAGGAAAGAAATGTCTGAGCAGAAGATTCTGGCTTGAACGGAGATTCAATTATCAGACGTTGTTTCGTCAACACGATCTGTGGACAAGAACAGCCGTATTGCTTTCTTATATTTGTGGTGTGAAACTGTGAATGCATCAAATTCGTAAGTAATGTCCTGTGCTGCAGTGTGATGTGTGCGAGCATCGCAATAATTTAAGCCTTTCTCAACGTATTTGAATTCACTAATGCTTTGTATATTTCTCAGTTTTTTTCCGCTTACATGTCGACAAAATCATTAACGTAGCGATGACTGTGGGGGCAAATGCGCAGCTGTGTTTGTGTTTGCGATCGGCCGTTACATATGTATGCCGCATGAGTATCACATATCCACAGTGAAGCGTTTCAATACAGCCAGTGGTAATCTTCTATTTCATTGGCTGCCATATGTGCGGTGATTGCACCATTAGGCTGTATGTTGAGCACGTTGCAGTGAATATGTGCACCTGCAGCGAATGGAGTGCGCCCGCTTCTCTGCTAGTGGAAGATGAGCAAATTGGTGTTCTCCTGCCTTCCAGGCTGTTGCTGCATTTTGTTTTCTCATGAAGTGGACTACATATTTCCCTCAACGGGCATTTTTTCACAGCATTGCTGAGCTCCGCTGGATGCCCATCAACATGCTTGTGCGGATTGTTTTACAGAAGTGACACGGAAAGCTGTACAGAATACGGAGGAGTTTTCGCTGCGTTTTTTTTGTAAGCAGTCTCACGGCATGTTGCGCAACAAACCTCCAGCGTCTGTAAGTGTGGCTTTCAGATGTTGCTCACATCAGAATGAGGGTTTTGGAGTTTAGAACTCGCACTTCTATCTGCAGGATAGCATGACTAAAGTGCACGTCGAACTGCACTTTGTTGCAGTGCGGGGATTGATTATTGGGCCAAGCATTCATGGTCTGTTCGCATTCTGGACGTGCCGACCGATTCACTAGGGTGTGAACGCTAAAATGTGCGTGAAGTAGATAGAGCACGCTTTTATGATGAAGCAAGTATGTTGGCGTCCATACGCACATGTGCTATGCTTCTGAGGAGTTAGGAAAGGTAAAGTGACCCGAACATTAGACACATCGGATATCAGCGTGTTTCCTCCAGCACTGTGATTGTCATTCTTAACGCTTTTTGTGAAAATATGCGTGAAAAAAAGAGAAATCCCTTCCATACGCTTTCACAGTGATGCAGATATTCGCGCTGTTTCGCTGCATTTAGGCGTGCCCAGCGTAAAAAGTAATGCGCGATCGCGCAACGTCCTTAAGCACGGAAACGCATGAACCGGTCAGCATTTAGCGGATCGCTTGAACGGGTTGATCACATGCGTCTGCGTCCTGTATTTTGGATTTCATGGACAGAAGACAAGCTCCACGGTATGCCAGTGCGTGTCCCTGAGGTCGCCTGCTCCTCAGCTGATGCAGGGAACCTGTGTCGGCACAGAAGCCATCGCCTGTGTTCACCGCAGCGATGTGAGCTGTGACGCATCTGCATGAGAGTGTGTTGCGTGTGTTAATGCTTTTTGTGAAGGATCTGATTATCGCGATGATTTGGTAGCGTATTGTTGGGGCAGCGGGTATGTAGTTCTATGCGGGCTAGCCTAAAGCAGGCGACGCTGGATAGAAGAAGGGCTACATAGGGGTATATCATTTTTGGGGGTTCTCCTGGACAGGTCGTGGGGGAAGATTCTAGAAAGAGAATAGATAGACCCGTTCGCAATCTGCATAGCGGAGGAGATGGAAGTGCCGCGAGCTTGTCATGATTGTAGAGATTCGCATGTCATGCTTGTTAGGTCAGATTGATTCGAATCGCTTTCGTGTGCAGAAAGTCCGCGAAGCTGTAATGCTATTTTTCTCCAGTTAGACTCGTTGCGCATTTTTTGTGTCAGTTCGCTGTTCGTAAATTGTTGGATTCCGTTGGGGTCCCAGAGACGCAGCAGTGGTTGTGGCTGTGGCAGAGTCTGAACTGGCAGCAGCCGTGGATGCGTGCGAGTCGGTTGGCTGAAGTGGCAGCTCGTGTGGATGGTTGCGAGTCGGTTGGGTGGGACATATGTAGGGATCCGTACAACGCAGGCAGGAAGCGCTGCGAGCCTGCGTGGTTGGCCATCGTTGTGAAGATGACAGTTCCTGGGAGGTATTTGCTGGGTGCAAAACACACCTGCATTGAATGAGTGGGTCAAATTGCGCATCTCGTTACTTGCTGCTTATGAGTAGGTTTGTGGCGCGCGCCGACAGTGATAGGAATTTCAGTGGTTTTCACTGTGTTCTACTACTGCGTTCTATTATTGCGTCAAACGCAGCCTGGTTCATTCGATGTTTCATCCGATGGCAATTGCATGGGAGTTGCGGCAGCAGCTTTGCGCTGTGTTTTAACGTGTCAAAAAATGTTTGAAGCACCAGTCCTAGCTGCTCATTTAGACCTCGTTCATGATAGGTGGTCATGTCGAGTAAAAGCACCTTGTGCTGTCGGCACTGCACGTTTTTTCAAAGATGGGTGGTGGTGCGCAGGTGCAGGTGGTTGGCGTCGCAGATTGACTGAACGGTTTAACGGGTTTCCATTCTTTCTGTGAATTATGGAAGCTCGCCCTGACCGAACTGACCCAGTCGTCTCGTGGGCTGCTCTTCCCTCTATACATTGCAGTCCTGCGGAGAACCCGAACGTGAAGACCTGA